>NC_054558.1:1562530-1595030 GCF_017654505.1 Polyodon spathula | reverse complement strand
TGTATTACACTGGTCTGCATCATTGTACTGGAGACCCACAGGTTTCAAGTGTAGCTTTAGCCTTGCATCAGCCTTGCTTGTAGCGTCACATAGTTGGTGCCTTTGTAAACAGCACCATCTGGTGGCAATCAGTCAGTAGTGCATTTCTTTTCAGCTGCTGAAGTCGTTGAATTCATTCAATATGAAGACGCTGTTGCAGAGCTGAAAGAGGGGAGGTGGAGGGAAAATAGAAGCAAGCAGGGTTGTTGGGAGGAGGGTTTGCAGAGTTTTACCTCTTGAAGATCTTATAAGCCCTGCAGGCAGTAGCTGCTACATGTCTGCTGGTTTCACAGTAACTGAGTGGAATTTCAAGACACGCACAGACATTTGAAAGGTGCCTGTAACTGAACACAAACACGCACCTTTCACAGACGACACTGTGCAGTTCTGCTCCATTTCAATCCACTAGAGGGCACAACAACCTAAGACTTGTACAACATTCCAGCAACTGGCAAGCTGGTGACCAACTAAGAGTGGGGAATTGGGACAAACATGGACTGGTCTCTGACTGGAGCCAAGCAGGTATGTGATACGAAACCCCAGAAAGCCCAACCACATTTCACAGCAAACAGATTCATCCAGGAGAGCAGACAACAAGCAGTGGACTTTCAAACTGTACAGTAAAAAGATTTGGATGGTTTTTAGTTTTTGTTCTCTGACCAGTTTAATCTGGTCCTCATCAAGCACCATGAAAGAGAGAGCGTGTCTAACCAACCTGCCTGATTTTTCTGAGGATGCAACATCGACAATGGAGAATTGCAAAGCATATGAAATATGGTTTATTTAGATTTCCAGAAAGCTTTTGACAAAGTCCCGCATAAAAGACGAATTCTCAAACTGAACGCAGTAGGGATTCAAGGAAATGCATGCACTTGGATTAGGGAGTGGTTGACATGTAGAAAACAGAAAGTACTGATTAGAGGAGAAACCTAAAAATGGGGCGAGTTAACAAGTTGAGTACCACAGGGATCAGTATTAGGTCCTCTGCTCTTCCTAATCTACATTAATGACTTTGATTCTGGTATAGTAAGCAAACTTATTAAATTTGCAGACGACACAGCAAAGGTCTTTCAAAATGATCTAGACAGCATTCAGAACTGGGCAGACACATGCCAAATGACATTTAATAGAGAAAAGTGTAAGGTACTGCACGCAGGAAATAAAAATGTGCATTATAAATATCATATGGGAGATACTGAAATTGAAGAAGGAATCTATGAAAAAGATCTAAGAGTTTTTGTTGACTCAGAAATGTCTTGAATGTAGGGAAGCTATAAAAAAAGGCCAGCAAGATGTTCGGATATATTGTGAAAAGAACAAGCCCCGCCCCTTTCCTCTTGGGCTTAAAGGGTAATGCAAAAGTGTCACCTAATTAAGCTGGGCATCAGAACACAGAGAAAAGGAGCCACTTCCCCGCCACTGTGGCGATGTGGCTTCAGTTTAAAATGCCAGCAAGCAAAAAGCTTAGCAAGGAAAAGATTGAGTGGGTGAGAGAGATAGAGCTGTGTGCGTGTGTGTGTGTGTGCGTGCGTGTGTGTGTGTGTGTGAGAGTGTGTTTGTGTGTGTGTGTGTGTGTGTATGTGTGTGAGTGTGTGTGTATGTGAGTGTATGTGTGTGTGTATGTGTGTGAGTGTGTATGTGAGTGTGTGTGTGTGTGTTTCCTTCAAGGTCAGAGCCGGGATATCCTGAACAAACCTCTTTATTTCGTTTTGGGGTTGCCCTGGAACAAGCTGACTCGCATCCCTTTCAAGGGTTTTATCCTGTGGAATAGCCACGTCTACGCTAATGGAACCCCGGGGCACGTAGAGACAAACACTTGCTTTTCTTTTCTTTTGAAGAAAAGTGAGATTAAAGTAACGTGCTTTTGAGTGTCAGTCTCTAGAGATTTGAAACCCCCGGAGCTTTCTGTCAGACAACAATACAAGCAGCAGGGGGTCCCTTTGCACAGTCCAATTAAAAACACATTTCCATGCACATTTCTGACAGACACTGGAGCTGAAAAATGATCTTCGGGCTTGCTAGGAATACAATGTTAACCTACATGCTGTGTATGCAAGCTTAAGGCTGAAATTGTATATGCTCTAACCCTAACCCTAAACCTAACCCTTTCTGATACAACCGTGTACTTGCATATCTCATGCACAAAGATTCACACGTTAAGTACATTGTAACTGTGTGTAATAACACTGTGATTGTGTGTAAGTGCACATGCATTTACTAAGTGAGCACTATGTAATTACACAGTCATTAGTGTAGCCGGTTGCACAATGCTAAGCCTGGCTGCACTGTTTCGATCACTTGCTGTAGTTTCAATGCTGCAGATGGCTGTAGGCGGTTCCTTGGCATTCGAGACAGGGGGTTCATTGGCCAGAGCAGGTCTGTTTAGTGTTTGCTGATGTGCTGGCTCTGGACTCAACACTTTGTAGAACGTGAGAATCTTTTTGGGTCTTTTCCTTGCACAGGCAAGACTGTTATAGCAGCACTCAAAACGAGATCACTGAGACAGTCAGTTTCCTTTCACTTTACTGTTTTTCTCGAGAAACTTTTCCTGTCCAGGACTGGCTTCAGGCATGCATGCTCAGGGCAGCCTGTGGAAACTCATACTGCATCTTTATATATGAGCATAGCTGCCAAGCCTCCCGATTTCATCGGGACTCCCGATAAAGAGACTTGATCTCCCGTCTCCCGCTGAGACTCAGCAAACTCCATATAATGTAGATTGCCAAGTGCAATACGTTATTACCTGGAGTACAACAAGCACCCCCACACCTCCTCTTGCTCGCCCCAGAAAAAAAATAAAAACTCCAGAATTTTCAAAACTTGGCAGGCATGCATACGGCTTGAGAGCTATGAAATAGGACACGCCTGAAATTTGAGTGTGACCGTGGACAAAACACTGTGACTTTCAATGAGGAGTATTTCAGAGGACAGGAACAGGGCATTGCAGGTGAATTTCTTTCTGGTGTCGCTCTTGAAGAGGGACGTGCCGCTGATGTGGATATCCTCTCACAGGGGCTATGAGAGGGGGAACAGTCTCCAAACCGTTTTCTATTGTAACCCGTGGGGGCTGCTGGGAACGTTTTGTAAAGGAATGATTTTGTTTTTCAGCGTGTTGGGAAGCGAAGGCACCGGCACATCAGAAGCACGCTGTCATGACCATCTTACAACACTTTATACAGGGGGCGGGGTTTGGTTAAACGCTTACTTGCCATTGGCTGCCCAAGGCTTTGGACGATTCGACTGGTCTTGTCATGTTTTTAATGAAACTCTGCAGTGCAGGTGCGTTGCTGTTTCTTCTTGGTACCCAGTGGTGTAACGAAGATGTAGATCTCAAAAACGTTTAATGCGTTTCTAGCATCACGACCTTTACAACCAATCAGATCGCTCCATTGCCGTGGGCTATGGCATGACACACCTGATTTCTGAAGCGTATGAAATGGAACTAGTTTAAATAATTAAAAAAAAAAGATTACATCACCACGACAACCACAGAGACAACTGCAGAAAGGAAAAAAGAAAACTGTCGATATTTATTCAGGTAAAAGAAAGTAAATGGACCGAGTTTTAGGGTATTTTTCTATAAGTTAACGGTGTGTAGGAGCGAAGATTTGTTTTTAAGAGCATTGAACAAACATGTCATGCCTTGTCGTTTATTTGAATTGGGAACACTACACTTAAAAACATATTATCGCTCCCAAATTATTCTGAAACCTTGAGTAGACAAAGAAACGACCCAGAAACATGTACAGAAGTGTTTAATAAATAACAGTGAGAAAAAGCTATTTTGTTTTGTAAGGATTTGTCAAATGTATAAACTTTAAATATAACATGCAGTCTCATAACTTAAAACAACGTAACACAATAATTTACAGACTGAGGTAGGGCTGGGGAGCAGAGGGCAACGGGGCACTTTGAGTTGAGTTTGTGGTGCTGGTTCATTGGCCAGGGAGAGGGGGGGAGGGTCCAGGGCAGCAGTCAATCAGTCAGTGTCTCCATGACTTCCTGCTAAGCACACACGCGCAGGCCGTGTTAATGCGAATGAAGCGCCAGGCCACCAGATTGCTCTCCACGGTCAGGGCCCGCACAAAGGTGTGTGTGTCGGTGCAGTACGAGTTCCAGTGCTTGCGGTCAATGCCCCGACAGCCAGCCCCGCCCTGTTTGGCGTTCCGACAGGTGGTCTCGAAAAAGTACTGCTTGATGACCGTGTTGTTGATGTTCACCTCCGCCAACACGCTCACTTCCTGTCCTTTGATATCGGTGGCCTTGGTCTTGTCTCCCACCCAGGTGCTGACGCTGTCGCACACCGAATACTCTCCGCGGTGCAGAGCCGGACTGGCTTTCCGTTTCACCCTCGATCCCGTGGGAGCCTCCGCCCCTTCCTTCCCCGGGGGCTGGGAGCTGAACAGCACCCTGGGGGAGCGGTAGGGCTGCTTGCTGAAGAGTTTGGGGTCCACGCTGGTGCCCTTGGGGGAGTGAAGGTTCTGGTCACGGGACTGACTTTGGTTGCTGCTGTCCTCCAGCTGTGCCATCATCGTGTCCGGCGCCCCCTGCTGCCTGGAGGAGAGTCCGGCCCCTGCCACCCTGGCATCCCCCTCTGACTTCAACACAGCCTGGACGCCGATCAGAAACACCAGGACCAGTGTCGACGACCACATGGGCACCCGTCCTGCAGAGGACAAGACAGTTAGATACACCTGAGAAACATGCTGTCCTTGTTACAATGCAGGAATCCAGCAGTGCGCACATTTATTACAACACCCCACTGCTTCTGAGGCTTGGATTTGAACACGAAATCAAACCACTGGAACTGAAAATCTGGGAAAAATGGCAAAATAGGCCAATTAGTGATTGTCTAGTTTAACAGTCAACTTTTATAGGCCCACACGTGCAATTAATTTAAAAAGAGAAAAGGAACATAGAGTCACACAGATGATAAAACGCAGGAGACTTTTTAGAAGTTGTTTAAGATGCCAAATTAAAGCACAAACCACAGGATATATCACTGATTTCTGAGCAGAATTTGAAATTCTCACTCCCAGAGGTTTTCATGCAGGTAGATATATAAAGGATATCAATGAGAAATCTTCAGGTGGTGTAATACATGTGGACACTATCTCAGAAACTTACACCGTCTCTCCATGTTTGTACAATCACAATGCAAGCTGTCAGTGTGACGGAAAAATGGGTGACCGTCAACTTGCATGTTAAAAATACGGGAATATTTTTATTTTTTTTGCCCAGAAATGTGCACTTTAGAGCTCAAACACTTTGAAAAGCAGCTCCATAAGGTAGATTATTAACGTACAAGACAACTTATTTGTGACACAAAACTAAACCAGATTCTGAACAGTTTTCTTGAACTGGTAAATAGGTTTATTTTACAGTACATTGTTTCACTGGAACAAATCAGACTCTTGCATTTTTGTTTGCAACATTAACAGGTTTTATTATTATTATTATTATTTTTTTCTTCTATTGGGTTTGCCCTAGAGCAAAAACATCTTAGAAAACAGCTTCAGTAGCTGGTCCTGCTTCACCATAGACAGGTTAGTGCGGTACAGTTTACATAACTTTGTATAAATACTGTGCAATGGAAAGAGCAATGCAATGCAATGCAAGCTTCGTGATTCTTGTTACATGTACGCTCGTCCTCGCCACTATGGGATGTGCTATTCTTGCACATTCACGGGCCATATAAGAGTTCACCATTGTAAATTTGCAAGGTATTTTTGCAGCTTTATCATACTTTCCCCATGGATATAATATGCATCTACCAGAATTTGTCTTGGTTTGCCATGTTTGTTAATATGCTGTACCATACCTCGCTATTCTTTACAATGCTTTGCTATGCTTCACCATGGCTTCCCTTTATTTGTTGTGCTTTTGCTATGGTAAACTTTCATAAGGGAGGGTAAGGGTCATTTAAAGAGCAAGTGGGAGGGGCTGGCAGGGTTGAAAGATCACACTGTCACATGATTGGAACGAGGACGACTGATCTGGAGCGCCTTCTCAAAGCAAGTAAACAGAGTTGTAGTCGAATGATACTCAGTTGGCTTTTATATCGTCTGATCCTGTATCAATTCCAGAAATGGAGGTCTCCACGTTTGCTGCTGTGTCCCTTCCCCTTGTATTCTTGTTCTGTGTTTCCGAGCAGCTTTACAAGCTCTGTAAATACGGGAGCTTCACTCTGCAGGATTAAGGTAGGTCGAAATGAAATCTGCTGTCTTGTCACTAAGAGAGTTAAAGAAACATGTCAGAAAGTGAGCTCTGCTTCAGGGTGTGCCGGCTGGTGCTAGTGCAGAAGCTGTCACTCACATCGCCTCTGCATTGCATTACTGAAATACTTGAATGAAGTTTCAATCAAGTGAGCCACGCAGTGCAGTGCAAGCTGTACAGTAACTGACAGGACTCCACTCGCCCCTGCAGCGTGACCCCCGCAAAAGAACAAAGACAAACAGTGATTCCTGACTCGCTGAGGTCACTAATCGAAGAGGGGGGGGGACTCTCACTTGTTTGTTGCCATAACAACCCAAACATTTGAGAGCGCGAGATCTGTGCACCCCGCTCCGACGCCTGGAGAGCTTTTAGTTTAATGGTTTAGTGTCACGTCAGCCTGGTTTGATGAAACGTGCACAGGCAGGCCCGGTCGCCTGGGAAGTGACGTCACTCTTACATTTCCTCAACAACAACATTCCCCAGATAGAACTCCAGGCCTCGCTATTGTTACTAAATATATAGAGTGCGAGGAGGAGGCAGCAAAATGGGAACACCCAGCATAACACTGTCAATAGGGCATGGGGCCACCATGGGAACTGATCTGAGGCTGGGAGCTGTTTACATTGTTATTGAGGGAGAGCACAGTGTGTGTGTGTGTGTGTGTGTGACAGATATTCATGAAAACAAATTTGGTATCCATGGAATACATAACTAATACTTTAGGGTTGTTTAGTCCAGAGCTACAATATATGTTTCAGGCTTGTTTTTTCTGTTGGGGTTACTTCACTTCACCTCTAGGGGTCAGCAGTAGCCATAAAAGCAATACAGGACACTGCACTGCCAGACTGTGCCACGAGAGCGTTTCCAAGGCGAGCACGGTTTGGAAACGCAGGACTGGGGGAATTTTGCCGTGATGTTTTCCCACGAGCCGATGTGCTCAGGGGTATCGGCTGAGATCCATTGGCTGCTGGCTGGGTCACAGCTCAGAGGTGTCCCAGGGTTTTAGAATGTCAGGGTTATTTATTTATTTTTTATTGCTTGTCAACGCCAGACTCTGGAATTGTACACAGCTCTCCAGCACAGACTGCTAGTAATAATAAACAAGTCCTGCTCAGCCAATCGCTCTCATTGTCCCAGTTTCCTCGTGGAAACCAGCCAATTTGTCTGTGATTGTACTGCATTTGACTGCATTCTTTGCAAATAGAATTGGTCAAATTGCCAACTTATACGAAATGTCTTTGCAGTCTTAATTCTGAGACTAGAATCACTAAGCTTGCAACCTACAGCATTATGTGTGGTTTTGTTTTAAAAGCTGAAAGAACATTTATATAAGAAGTTAAACCATCTGTGAAAACTAAACGCCTTTGCAGAAGAAAATCCAGTTCAATTCCACCCAGGTTATTACAGTTCCAGGGTTCCACCAGGGGGCAGAATGCACAACCCCACCCAGGTTCCCTGCGTTCCCTGCCTCACCTGTGCACTGTCTCCAGGTGAAGTGTGCTCCCCGCAGGGCTCTTATAGCGAGCGTCGCTCGCAGGCAGTGTCACAGCAGCCTGCCATTGGGGCTGCCCTCTCTGAGCTGCTGTCCGCACCCCGCCTGCAGAACAAGACACACGTCACACACCCACTCCAGACCACCCAGCTCGGCATTTCATTATTCCAGTGAATGCATTCACCTTGCCTGGCCTAGCCTGCTTTATTTCATAGCTGTAGGACTACAGGTTCCAGAATGCATTGCAGCAAACTGTGCCTCCCCAAACTGTCCCAGTGAACCTGGAGCTATGTAGTCACCCCAGGGACTGTGGTCTTCTCTTAACATATCCGCACATGTTAATTAATAGCAGCAGGGCACTGAATTGATGATTATCCCTCTACTAGCTACTGAAGGTCTTTGTCTCCCCCTTGTCTTCACTAGTGGTATAACCAACCCCAGGCCTCCCCAAGCAATCCACACATCAACCCTAACGTATGTTCTGGTGAACCAGCAAACATCTGAAAGCATGCGCCCCTGTCATTCTGCCCCCTGTGTCCTTCTAAGAGTTTACCGTTGTATGTATGCAGTTTTATCACGTCATGATCCCATGGGATGTGCGCACACAACTCCTTATTGCAATTCAAGAGGCTCACTTAGCAAGCTCCCCATGCAGTTCCCATTTACGCTTTGCATGTTTCTAATACCTGTGCCTTCGCTCTGCTTTATTAGACTTTGCTATGCTTTTGCTACTGGAAGCTCTTAGACAGGGGGTTACAGTGGCCCAATTCCATTGTCAACCAACCACGCTTCCATGTCTGATCTCCATTCCCGTCATACCAACATCATACCCCCCCCCCCCCCCCCGACTGTAGCTGGATCTCATTGTACTTACTTATAAACACTATATAACAGCAGCATTTCTGACACTCTTAATAGATTATATATGATGTTATGAGGTATAGTAAAAAGCTCTAATCAAATCCAGCCTTAAAGATAGAAATCTATCCTCCTGCTAAAAACTTTCTAGGAAATACAATTGCATCCCAAAGCTGTCATTACATGAGATTTCAACCACCATCTGTTTAGCTGCTCACATTTCCCAGATTGCATATAGACCACTGGCAGTAAAATTAAGTTTACAACACTGTTTGTTCTGAGGTGGTATTATGAGAGAGTGTCAAGTTTCACAAAAATCTGACGTAAAAAAATAATATAAGAAACTAAGTTGACAAAGGAATCGGGCAACGCTTTCATCAGGGGGTCCCTCGGTTTAGCGGGGGCGTTGTAGGAGTCAAAGGGTTGAACAAGTATCTGGAGCACTCTTGAGAATGCTGTGCTCGAGCGCAGCTGCAGGATGAGAGCGTGTTTCAGGACACAGAGGAACGAGGAATCGATAAAGCAAGCGGGGTACGGCTTCTGTAGAAGAGATGCACGGTCTGTGTCTGGAACAGCATTGCAGCTCACTCTGGGAAATTGACAGTGTTTAGATATTGCTCAAAAAAGAGAGCGTAAACAGAGTTCAGCTTCACATACACACAGGCCATGGATTTAAGACAGGAGAGGATTCAGCTGCCTGACGACAGACCATCTCCATACCCGAGCCATCTCCCAGAACATTAAGTCATTGATCACTGTCGGGTTTCTCTTCATAACTAGGCGCTGCACTGGTGTGTCTAACAATAACTGGAATCAGTAAATGGAAACGTACTAACCTAGCAATCAGTATTGAGTGCACTCATTTGCAGACATCCAATTCATTTCCTTACAGTGCTTCCCTATATTGGTTTCAGCGAAACCTTGCTATTGCAACAGAATGTGATTTTACTACTGCCGCACGCCGAACTACAACTATGCAAAGATCAACAGTCTTCCCATCATGACTGAAAGTGACGTGCAGCAGGGTGTGCTGCATATTGCAAGTGGGGTGTTTGTTTTTTTGCCCATCCCTTGAGTGTACCTCCCACTGAGCCGCTTCTTGTTACAGTTACCTGACTCTGGTCATGTAACATTGTCAGTCGCGTTGCCAGGTTAGTTGAGCTGAAACTGAAAGGCTAACAGTCGTTTTGTCATGTCTCTGTCCTGGAATGAGCTAGCTCTCACGCCCCCAGCAGCACTTCTCAGGGTAATGTTTACAATCCTCTCCAGACAGCAGGTGCAGCACGCTCCACTGCCAGCGGTCCTTTCACCAGCTCCTGTGGGGGTGAGAGAGATGCTGGACTGCCAGCACACAGGAGGCATTCTCTCACAGCCAGCTCTGCTCTGGATCGGTCTGCCTGCTTGAATTCGGCATCGTCCTGATTAGAGCATCTTCTCCTCCTGGTATACCCTGGGTCTTACACTGAGAGGGCGAATGCATCTTTACTGAGGCATTGTTGTGGATCAGATCCATCCAGCAGTGCTGCACTGGTGTCAGGAGGGTGATCTGTGAAGGTACTAAATAGGCTGCAGTATGAAAAGAATGTTCATGAAGGGTGTTCACAAAAACCATACTCTCTCTTAGCACATAACTCCAGTCCTGCATAAACTGCATTGGCTCCCTGTGAAATACAGAGTTCATTTTAAGGTGCTGCCACTTGCATATAAGGCATTGAATGGGCTAGCTCCAGGCTGCCTTAAGGACTGTGCCTAGTACCTGCAAACTTTACGCCCAGACCTGCTTTCTCGTCGTTTCTGTAAGTCTTGGAATAGTTTTTAATGGTATGATGAATGAGGGTTACTACACTGTGGTAAACAGTGTGGTCAGTCCAATTGAAATCATCAGAGGTTACAAATAGCCCGAAGCACAACCGATACCAGAACACTATCTCATTAACAAAACATGTTGACACAGCAATCAGAGAGTTAAGCGTTTTGTAGCTTTCCTCAGGGCTTGAGTAGTTTCCAGTACAAACACTGATAAAAATAAATCCATCAGGACTCCTCACATAGGTGCAGCCCACACTGAGCGACTGCAAGCGAAGAGACTGTAGAAGTGAAAGATTCAAACTGAGAAACAGAAAACCAGACACTGTGCAGAGTGTTGAAATGAATACACAGCGTTGCACGTCCCCTAGCACTGCTGCAAATGTTTAACGCGCATGGAATTTTTCTTTTTGTTGTTAACATCATGACAACTGTCTACACTTGTAACTTTAAACTCTGTTTGAAAACTCTTTTCAAAATGGCCTTATTGTGTACATCTTATTTCATGCTCGAATTCTAACCCTAACTCTAAAGCTAACCCTAACCCTGACCCTGACCCTAACCCTAACCCTAACCCTGACCCTGACCCTGACCCTAACCCTAACCCTAACCCTGACCCTGACCCTAACCCTAACCCTGACCCTGACCCTAACCCTAACCCTAACCCTGACCCTGACCCTAACCCTAACCCTAACCCTAACCCTAACCCTAACCCTGACCCTGACCCTGACCCTAACCCTAACCCTGACCCTGACCCTAACCCTAACCCTAACCCTAACCCTAACCCTAACCCTAACCCTAACCCTAACCCTAACCCTAACCCTAACCCTGACCCTAACCTGACCCTAACCCTAACCCTAACCCTAACCTTAACCCTAAACCCTGACCCTCTTGGGACTGGGACTGGGGGATTGGGACTGGGACTGAGATTTTGATTGGGACTGGTAAAAGACAATGTTAACACATGAATGTTTGTAACCGTTTTCAAAAAGTCCAATCATGTAACTGTGCCAGCACAATGCAACATAACATTGTAATTATGAATACACCTCATGTGTAAGCATAACTGATTCATGTCTATGTAAATACACAGTAATTAGGGACAATGGAAAGTGTTACCCTTGTATCTCTGACTGGGAACTGGAGCAGAGAATCGGTTCCAGTGAACACATTTACATCAAGATGCAAATATTTGCGTTGAATACAAGCATTTTAAATAGGATTGTGACAGGCTGATGACATTACCAATCCTAACATCAGGAAATGAAAGATATCACAGTATGAATGCACAAAGGGGAGAACCCGATTACAAAGATGAAATATGAGCACATTATTTGGTGATGATGAAGACTACATCGACAGCCGCTAGCTACGACAGAAATCCATGACTGCTCTTTTGCTACAGTCTGTTAACCTGCAGTGCATAATCAAGAGGCTTCACGACACGCTAAAGAAGAGAAATCCTGAAGGTACGAGAGGAGTTGAGAGCCCCTTCAAACGGTCTCCTCTTCAGATACATTCGAGAGCGACTCGAGCATCACGAGGTGGAAACTGACAGCTTGGAGGACCGGATTCCAACCTGTCAGGACATTTTAAACCCTGCTTCGTGCGCCTCGTTGCAGAAATAAGAAAGTCAGTGTCGTTTTAGGGGACACATCTGTCCCTTCTACCTCAAAGACTATAAAATGTCACAGTGATCTTGATTCTAATTATGAGGAGTGGAACAAGCATGTCAGTTTTTTTATTAACAAATAAAAACATGGCCATTTTTTTTATCACCAAATACGTTTCAAGAAGGCAGTGTTTGAATATTTGTTCAGTGTTTGAATATTTATCTCGGTGCCTGTTATTACAAAGGAAATGTTTTGCACAGTTTGAGGTAGCGAGCAGGAACCCTGCACGCTACCTTATAGGACAATAGCCTGTACATCCTAGCTGCATCTTACAAGATCAACCGGCTTGAGTACAGGACACTGATCTAGTTTAGAGAAATGCTTTGAGAGCTTCCAGGTGTTCAAATGTAATATGATTTATTGAACACTTTCAAAAAAACGTTTGGTTCAGCTCACACAGTGTTTAATAAATTATTAGCATTTCTTCATAACAGTTCCAAACAAAGCCCCTCTGGTGCTGGCAAGAACAGACGAATTCATACAGAAAGAACTCCAGGAAATATCTGTTAATGGCATGTTGCTGAAAACAGCGCGGCTGGCTAACTCACTGCCTGCTTCTGTTGTTCACAAGCCTTGGTTTGAACCCTGGTTCCAACTACAGCGGAAATGATCATCAAGCGAACATACCCATAACGCTTCACAATTGCTTGTGTGCTTGAAAGAGAGAGAGAGAGGCCCAGGACTGCAGCACTGAAAAGCTGGATCAGATTTTGCAGAATTTTTTCATTTAACGTTGGCAAGGGATTGTCTTACTTATGCAGCACAAACCACAGAAGGCTCTGTTTAAAAAGCCATCTTCTGAATGTGCCTGGCATGAAAGCGCTTTGAACACAAAGCAAAACAAACAACACACATTGTTTCATTATTTGACACAGTTCAGCCTCTTGTGTATTCTGCTTAAAGAGGGTTATTGAACTACTGTGGAAAGTTACACTATAAAAAACATTCACTACTGCAACCCAGCTCCTCAGCACCACACTGCAACCCAGCTCCTCAGCACCACACTGCAACCCAGCTCCTCAGCACCGCACTGCAACCCAGCTCCTCAGCACCGCACTGCAACCCAGCTCCTCAGCACCGCACTGCAACCCAGCTTCTCAGCACCGCACTGCAACCCAGCTCCTCAGCACCGCACTGCAACCCAGCTCCTCAGCACCGCACTGCAACCCAGCTCCTCAGCACCGCACTGCAACCCAGCTCCTCAGCACCACACTGCAACCCAGCTCCTCAGCACCGCACTGCAACCCAGCTCCTCAGCACCGCACTGCAACCCAGCTCCTCAGCACCGCACTGCAACCCAGCTCCTCAGCACCGCACTGCAACCCAGCTCCTCAGCACCGCACTGCAACCCAGCTCCTCAGCACCGCACTGCAACCCAGCTCCTCAGCACCGCACTGCAACCCAGCTCCTCAGCACCGCACTGCAACCCAGCTCCTCAGCACCGCACTGCAACCCAGCTCCTCAGCACCGCACTGCAACCCAGCTCCTCAGCACCGCACTGCAACCCAGCTCCTCAGCACCGCACTGCAACCCAGCTCCTCAGCACCGCACTGCAACCCAGCTCCTCAGCACCGCACTGCAACCCAGCTCCTCAGCACCGCACTGCAACCCAGCTCCTCAGCACCGCACTGCAACCCAGCTCCTCAGCACCGCACTGCAACCCAGCTCCTCAGCACCGCACTGCAACCCAGCTCCTCAGCACCGCACTGCAACCCAGCTCCTCAGCAACGCACTGCAACCCAGCATCTCAGCACCGCACTGTAACCCAGCTTCTCAGCACCGCACTGCAACCCAGCTCCTCAGCACCGCACTGCAACCCAGCATCTCAGCACCGCACTGCAACCCAGCTCCTCAGCACCGCACTGCAACCCAGCTCCTCAGCACCGCACTGCAACCCAGCTCCTCAGCAATAACTACTAGTTCTTCAGTGTGTCTGTCTGTCTGTGAGTGTTCTTCAGTCTGTCTTTCTGTCTGTCTGTGAGTGCCCCTTCAGAGTAAGGCCTTTATAGAGAAGCTCAACTTTCATACCACAGTTCTGTTTGTGGGAGAGGTCAGAGCTAATCCACACTGCCTGGGTGATTAATTCCTGCACTGTCCGAGAGCCGGGGGATTTGAAACACATTCACTGCAGTGTAAAGAAACTAGGCAGGTGAAGACACTGAACAAGACTGCAGGACTCTCAACCATGCAGTCAATACCTATAAACTGCTTTCTTATGGGCACCGTGCATCTCACCGTTTCTGTAGATGAGATGAACCTCATTCAAAACAGTCCCAGATATGTGTGCACTTTGACTTCAAGGCAAGAGATAATGTAGTGCAATATTTCACTGCTGTTAGGTCATCATGCCTGAGATTTTATATATATATATACACACACACTCAGGAAACAGGCTTGGGAATGTTGCACAGTATTTATATTGAATATAAGACATGGGCTTCCATTAGTGCTTAAGCTATGCTGTGTATGTTATCGTGATGATAAGCAATGTAAGCAGTTCATTAAGTAAACAACAGGACAGCTGTTTAAACCACATCTCACATGTGATCACCTCCCTTCCACACTGCAGCCCTGTGCTTAACCACTGAGCTACTCAAACCACTACGTTCCACACTGCAGCCCAGCCTTTAACCACTGAGCTACTCAAACCACTACCTTCCACACTGCAGCCCAGCTCTTAACCACTGAGCTACTCAAACCACTACCTTCCACACTGCAGCCCAGCCCTTAACCACTGAGCTACTCAAACCACTACCTTCCACACTGCAGCCCAGCTCTTAACCACTGAGCTACTCAAACCACTACCTTCCACACTGCAGCCCAGCTCTTAACCACTGAGCTACTCAAACCACTACCTTCCACACTGCAGCCCTGTGCTTAACCACTGAGCTACTCAAACCACTACCGTCCACACTGCAGCCCTGTGCTTTATCAAACTGAGCAACTCAAACCCACTCAAACCACTGCAGCTGCCCAATGTGCCACCACTGTCTCATCAAACAGAACCTCTGCCATTGAAATGTGTTGGCTCCTCTGTATTCTGCAGTCTAATAGTCCTTCTATACCTTCTGAACACGCTGTCTCCATTCTTGACTCCACTCAGAACTAACCATGACAATCTAAAACACCACACTGAGTGTACTTTCTCCCATTCACACTGCTTGAAGCTGACAGAGAAACCTGGAACAACGGCTACAGTGTTCGTTATGAGCTTTAGAGCTGTCTAGTGAAGAGAAGTCTCTCTGTCTTCTCAAGCACAGCACAGAACTGACAGTGAAATCAGACTAGATCAAAATCCATCCGCCTGCCTGCCTGCCTGCCTGTCTGCCTGCCTGCCTGCCTGCCTGCCTGCCTGCCTGTCTTTCTACTTGCCTGCCCGTCTGTCTCTCTGCCTGTCTGTCTGCCTGCCTGCCTGCCTGCCTGTCTGTCTCTCTGTCTGCCTGCCTGCCTGCCTGCCTGCCTGCCTGCCTGTCTGTCTGCCTGCCTGCCTGCCTGCCTGCCTGTCTGTCTCTCTGCCTGCCTGCCTGCCTGCCTGCCTGCCTGCCTGCCTGTCTGTCTGTCTGTCTGTCTGTCTGTCTGTCTGCCTGCCTATCTGCCTGCCTGTCTGCCTGCCTGCCTGCCTGCCTGTCTGTCTGTCTGTCTGCCTGCCTGCCTGCCTGTCTGCTTGCCTGCCTGCCTGCCTGCCTGCCTGCCTGCCTGTCTGTCTGTCTGCCTGCCTGCCTGCCTGCCTGTCTGCCTGCCTGCCTGCCTGCCTGCCTCTGTCTGTCTGTCTGTCTGCCTGTCTGCCTGCCTGTCTGTCTGCCTGCCTGCCTGCCTGCCTGCCTGCCTGCCTGCCTGCCTGCCTGCCTGTCTGTCTGTCTGCCTGCCTGCCTGCCTGCCTGCCTGTCTGCCTGCCTGCCTGTCTGCCTGCCTGTCTGTCTGTCTGCACACCTCACACACTGTCTGTACAGCATGTCCAAATACGTCAGCTAGGTATTGTATAACTTACAGAAATATGCCACCGGTGTGTCATATTAATTTCAACTGAACACACACCCTGGTACTGAGACGGGAGTGTGGGCCTGCCACGCAGTATCAGCGAGTGGGTATTGATCCATCATCTTCAAATAAATGACAGAGTCAAGTATTCATTCGAAGACTCATGAAAAGTACGGATATATATATATATATATATATATATATATATAAAGTTTCCAAACCTTTTAATCAATATCTTCTAGAGTGACGGGTGGGCACAGACAGTGGTTCTTCAGTCTTGAAAGAGTGCTGCTTGTCTGGCTGCCCAGGGTTTGAGTTCCTGCAGAGAATGAAATGCTTGCACTTCAGTTGGGGTGATGGTGGCTTTGCTGTGTTTCAGAGGCTGGCATCAAGCTCGCTATCATCACCTGTAGGAGGTGCACTGAAAGCAATGGCATCCCGGTAAACACTAGAGGAGACCTTTACATAGGAACGGCTCCCGAGCTACCCTGACCCTTTACTATCCAGGGCTTTGGATTTCCTTTTCCTTTGAGCCTGGCGATACAGCCTGTTTATTGAGCTTTGCCTCTTAGTGTGATAACATTTGGTTTCCATTCCAATGCTGGGTGAACGTGAGGTTCTAATGTCAAGATGCTACGTCACCTTCTCTGCACAATTCTGCAACAAGAGCCTCGTGTTTAATAGACAGACAGGACTAGATTGTTCTTCTTTGCTTGTTTTATTGTAGATGTCCTTCCTCAATCCCCTAGTACTAGTTTTCCTTCTGGAGCACAGACCCTGGACCCGAGTGATACTTTCAAATGACTGTTAATGTTGACAGCAGTGCTGGTATTGAAAGTCTCCCTGTGTAAACTGGAACAATGGAATTCGTTCCCAGCCTATTATTGTTGGGAACGATTCCAGTTATTGCTGGCTATCCTTGTTAAGGGCACGGCATGCTAAAGATGCCATGCTATCTTACAGGAGGCCCGCATGTCCAGTGGCTTTGCTTGGGACGGTCAGTCACTATACAGTTGAATTGCCTGCACAATAAAAAAGGTTTTTTTCATGCGGAAGATCTGATTTATTTTCTTATTGAGGGTATTCCATATCCTGCATCACTATTAGCTTGTTGATTCTGTAAGGGTTAGGTATGTTTGTTGCTCAATTAAACTTGAAATGGACTGTTGAAATCCCACCTGACCCCACGCACGTTGTGTGGATGCATCCAGAATCAATACAAGCCTTTCCAAAATATCACTCACCCATCTCGACTTGCACTCACCAGCGCCCCTGTCGAAAGAGTGAATTCTCTCTTCTCTACAAGAGACAGGACCAAACATCTCTACGGCGTCTGTCAACGCCTCGAACCTGGGAAAGGGGGTCAAAACTTTCCAGCCTGGAAAAGTGAAGATATTGGAGCTGCACATCTGTCAACGTGCAGAATTCCAGATTCCAATTTCCAATTCCAAATGAAATGTAACTTGTAGACCTGCCAGTGTACATTGCTGGACACCTTTGATTAAGCATGTCAGAGCACAGCTGCAAAAACAAAGGACGTCTGTAAAATGTGAAAGTGTATCAAAGTGTAATAAAGTGTAGCTAAAGCATGCTAAAGCATAGACACGCCTGCAACAGCCAGAGAGGTACAGTCATGCATGTTAAAAGAGGCATGGAATACCCATGGACAAACTGCAAAGAGACTGTGCAGATGAAACTTTTACAAGGTTTGAAAATATGTTCTTGTAATAAATGTCAATGCAGAGTTTCAGAAAATGTGAGATTCAGAACTCGCACCCATTGCATGAAATGGCAAGTCAAAAAGATTCCTTTTTAGCTTGTGTTTGATCGACGATCTTCAACACCAAAAAGGGATGTGAAAATAAGAGCTTGGTAAAACCCTTCTCATGCTTCCTCCGATGCTCCCTCCCTCTCAGGATGCATCTGTTTCTGATCCCGCACAGCATACCAACATGGATCTGAACATTTCCCTTTGGACGGCAGACACACGGGGGGTGGGGGGGTGTATTCATGACCTAATAGATGACTACTGTACTGTATATCAGAACCTGTAAAAGATACAGAGCCCCATACAGTGTTATCAAGAAACACATTACCTTATCTCTGCTGTATCCCTGTGGCAGAAATATATCAGTAACACTCTACACGGTGTCTCTAATTACTGTGCATTTACATAGAGGTTACTTAATAAATACCGGAGCACTTACACATAATTACAATGTTATTATGCACAGTTGCAATGCACTTAATGTGTCAATCTTTTTGCACGATATATGCAAGTGTATCAGAAAAGGGTTAGGGTTCGGGTTAGGCAAAAAAAATTAGAAATGAAGTGCACATACACCAGTATTTACTAAGTAACTAATATATAAATACACAGTAACTAGAGACACTTCATGTAAAGTGTTACTGATATATTTTTTTTTAATATAATACTAAGGGCTGTGAATCTATGTGAAATTGATGAAACATTTAACCCTTCAATGTATTCAGTCATTTTGAAGCAAAATACAATAACTGACCTGATTTCACCAAAAACACCAAAGAGACACGCATTTTGGTAAAGATTCTTTTTGACAAGCGCTTCCCTTGAAGATGCAATATAACATCTAAACCTGCAATCTCTAGTCTGCCGCCAAGATGCGTTCATCTGAATAAGAGCATTGAATAAGTCAACAAGCGAGGAAACGTCCTTGCAGTGAACATGCAGGCTCAAAGAAACAGCAGAGCGAGAGAGAGAGAGAGAGAGAGAGAGAGAGAGAGAGAGAGAGAGAGAGAGAGAGAGAGAGAATAATTAACTGTAATCCACAGAGAGAACACAGACAATAAACTCATTGTGTTTTATTTGTACTTGCTCTCCTTTCGTTCTTGTTTATTATTCTTTCTTCAGTTCATTGGAGCTGCAGAGCGTGCGTCACACAGCATGTCACCAGGAGCCGCTCTGGAACCTCCTGAGTCTTGCGAGCCGCGGTTTGGCCACCTCTGGTGTAGACGATGAATCAGCTGATATCTCCTACATACTATGATTCCTCATTTAGGAGCCCTTCCATCCTCTGTGGTGTTGCACTGCAAGCTTATTGGGAGGCTGTTGTGCTTACCCTCAATAAGCCTGAAGCACTGAGTCATTCTTGCATGAACACGCTCCACTGCTTCCCTGCAGAAGCTTGATATGATCTTGACCTTACTGTGTGGTCCTCGTTGTCCACTGTGACCCTTGTATACTGGAGAGCATTACTATTCTGAATCCAGCCACTGCAGCACAATCAGCACTTAATGACACAAACTTGTCAAAAATAGGCTAGTAGTTATTCCCCTGGCCGTGCAAATCGTATCCAATGACATGTAATTAACAACAGTACTGTGTAATTAAGCTTCGCTTTTAAACGTGCCTGGTAACTGATCTCCATGTGTCTTCGTTACGAGCCCTTTAATTCAGGGACAGTGACAGATCCTGGTAGGTGAGCAGGGGGGTGCTAGCAGCGTGTTCGTTACCAGCTCTTTATCTGACCCTGGTAAGTGAGCAGGGGGGTGCTAGCAGCGTGTTCGTTACCAGCTCTTTATCTGACCCTGGTAAGTGAGCAGGGGGGTGCTAGCAGCGTGTTCGTTACCAGCTCTTTATCTGACCCTGGTAAGTGAGCAGGGGGGTGCTAGCAGCGTGTTCGTTACCAGCTCTTTATCTGACCCTGGTAAGTGAGCAGGGGGGTGCTAGCAGAGTGTTCGTTACCAGCTCTTTATCTGACCCTGGTAAGTTTGCAGGGGGGTGCTAGCAGTGTGTTCGTTACCAGCTCTTTATCTGACCCTGGTAAGTGAGCAGGGGGGTGCTAGCAGCGTGTTCGTTACCAGCTCTTTATCTGACCCTGGTAAGTGAGCAGGGGGGTGCTAGCAGCGTGTTCGTTACCAGCTCTTTATCTGACCCTGGTAAGTTTGCAGGGGGGTGCTAGCAGTGTGTTCGTTACCAGCTCTTTATCTGACCCTGGTAAGTGAGCAGGGGGGGTGCTAGCAGAGTGTTCGTTACCAGCTCTTTATCTGACCCTGGTAAGTGAGCAGGGGGGTGCTAGCAGCGTGTTCATTACCAGCTCTTTATCTGACCCTGGTAAGTGAGCAGGGGGGTGCTAGCAGCGTGTTCGTTACCAGCTCTTTATCTGACCCTGGTAAGTGAGCAGGGGCGGGGTTGCTCAGAGCCCTCACTTGCTGACAGGTTAGATGGGGCTTGTGATGACGGACCGGGTTCTTGTTTCTAATCATTTCCGCTGCTAGTGAGGAGCTGCTGAAAGACTGTCTGTCTACACTGGGTTGCATGCGTTCCCAATAAGACTCCTTATTACAGGTATACATTAATATATACAATAGAGTGTCGCCCATACAAAACTGTTAGCACACTATTACACTATTACACTCCATAAACTCCATCTGTCTGTCTGTCTGCCTGCCTGCCTGTCTGTCTGTCTGCACGTCTGCCTGTATTTCCTTCTCAGCTGCTTTGTCCATTTCGGTACCTGTGAATATAGATTGTAGGGTTAACTACAGAAATATTTACCTGACAAGTGAGCCCCCAGCTACAGTGTGAGTGGGTGTGACGAGGGCTGCTCCCTACTTAGACAAGAAAACAAGCCCATAGAAAGCTCTATTAATACAGCCTCCCCTCCCCTCCCCTCTCCCTTTTATTCCTTTCCCTCACTATCTCCCACTTTCCTCTTTTCCTCTTCTCTCCACCCCTCCTCTCCCTCTCCCCCTCTCCCTTTACTCACTATTGTTCTACCTCTATCCTTTTTATATATGTGTGTGTGTGTGTGTGTGTGTGTGTGTGTGTCAGTGTGTGTGTGTGTGTGTGTGTGTGTGTGGGGGGGAGTGTGTGTGTGTGTGTGTGTGTGTGTGTGTGTGTGTGTGTGCGTGCGTGTGCGTGCGTGTGTGTGCGTGCGTGTGTGTGTGTGTGTGTGTGTGTGCGTGTGTGTGTGTGTGTGTGAGTGTGTGTGTGTGTGTGTGTGTGTGTGTGTGTGTGTGTGTGTGTGTGTGTGTGTGTGTGTGTGTGTGTGTGTGTGTGTGTGTGTGTCAGTGTGTGTGTGTGTGTGTGTGTGTGTGTGTGTGTGTGTGTGTGTGTGTGTGTGTGAGTGTGTGTGTGTGTGTGTGTGTGTGTGTGTGTGTGTGTGTGTGTGTGTGTGTGTGTGTGTGTGTGTGTGTGTGTGTGTGTGTTTAGGTGTTTTATTTAGCAGAGTGTAATCCAAGAAGCTACACAATGGCACTGCTACAGTCTACTGGCAGAGTCTTCATAGTAGCACAGCGTTTCATGTTGGATTTTGAAATGTCACATTTTTTAATGGATCAGTTTTTTGTTAAGTATGTGGAGAACTAGAAAGCAGTGTGTAATTCAATATGTTAACGATACATTATTCCTCAGCATTGTGCAAGACTTTTGGCCCGAGCCGCAGTTGCGTTCTGCTTATTGTGTTTTCTTGAGAGATATACCATTATGTATATATATATATATATATATATATATATATATATATATATATATATATATATATATATGCACACATTTTTTTTTTCAATTCCGAAAAATGTGTTTAAACTTGGAGCTCAAAATATCAATTCCATTCCATGCGATCTTTCAAGACAGCATCCCCAACATGGTATAATTAGAAATGCTTTATCAATACTTCAATCACAGATTGTTTCTGGATTACCCGAAGCGCAGTGACAATGTTTGCAAAATGATTTCCACATCCTTAAAAGCAGATTTTTTCACATCAGGTTCAAATTAGCGTGGGGTTCAACATTTTTGCCGATGGGGTTTTCAAACCCAGAGCCGCACACTAAAAGCCTCCAATCCCATGTCTCTCTCACTCACCTTCCAGTCTCCCCAGCCAGGTGAGTAGCCCTTGTTAACTTTGCATTCTTTCTGCACTTCAAACACGAATCCTGGGCTAATCTTGAGGGGCTTTTGCCACAGGCTATGAGCTTGTTTAAGCTCTCCACGGACAGTCCCCTGCACACATCTCTAGTGGGTTAAAGCTCTCGTGACAATGGCTGCTCAAACCCTTCTCTAAAACACCTCATAAACTGAAGGTTTGAAAAGTCACACTGCAAGTGAGCCGCAACGCAAGAAAAAAATAATTCCTGACTTCAAACACGCCATTTCTGCTGAACCCCCTTTAACTAGAACCAGGTGGAGCCAGACCAAGACTACACTGTGAAGAGAGAGCAAGCCAAGCACTGTGGAGAGCACAGCCACAGACTGGAACTGCAGTGCACGTTAGCAATACCTCATCTCCGACTGCACACAATCAGTCACACTTTGAATCACGATCGGAATGAATTCCTTCTGGTGCCACCAATTAGCATCACATGCAAGACAATCACATCACATGCATTAAATATGAGTTCAATTGCAAAGCATGAAAAGGGTCAGGATTACTGCACATGCAATTAGGGGCTCTAGACTACAGCATGGAAACAGTATGCGCCAGCTGAACTGCTGTCTTGAGAAACGGGTTGTCTTATATCTAAAAACTTCTCACAAAGAACAATTGAATAGCAGTGTGCTGATAGTAACTTCTGTGGCGTGTATTTTTCCATTGCTTGTCCGCATTCGCACAGAGGTTGTATAATTACATCTTTATTGGAAATTGGGAAAACCACCCAAGCTAGACGAATTAATAAAGAGTCTGATGTTGGAGTGCTTTTTTTTTTTTTTTTTTTTTTTTCTGTTATGAGTTCCTGTCTCAACAGCAACTGGTTTCCAGCGGGGAAGCTGCTTCTAATCAAGCTGCTGCTGGTGTTGCCGTGACCGGCCTGCTTTAAACTCTGTGGCTACTTCTTTAAGAGTGGCCACTTCAAACAGAAGGCGCCAGATCATTCTACAGGAGCAGCAATGTTATTGGTTTCTTACTGAAACTTTGACAAGTTGGGACAAATAGACATCTGTATTCTGTTGGGTAAAACCTGATAAAAAAAAATAAAAGAAAAAGAAAAACACACACACTGTACTGTGAGTCTGTGATATACTGTACAGTATATCTTTTTAAAAGTCCTTGCAAATGTGCTGTAAAAAACATCTGCCAGGTAACTTTTTGACAAGCCTTCCCTTTCACACACACACACACACACACACACACACACACACACACACACAGGCACACACGGGCACACACGGGCTATAAAACACCCTAAAAGTTATTTACCTCAGCTTCCCTTCCCTTCTCCAGCCAAGAGTAAGGTCCACAGGTGCAGTATTCCCTGGCAGGGTTATCCGAATACTTCCCCAAGGCTTTTGCTCTTGCTTGTGTGTGTGTGGAAAGGCCAGACTCAGCCATTCACTTTCACACTCAACCCCAAATTGCCTGCACTGAAACTTAGTCAGAGGACTCCTGGTGTCATTCTGCTCTCTGTAGGATCCTTCAGGTCTTAGTGCCTGCCTGGCTGCCTGCCTGCCTGCCTGCCTGTGCTCAACAGTACTGCACACAACTATCAGACACAACAGTGTCCCTGACATGGGGGTGTAGTATTGAAAGCTCTGCATTAACACTCTACATGTTGTTAGGAACAGCTGGTTCAAAACCTATTAAAACAGCATGATTACCTTTAAGCTAAACTGTAAAATTATTGTGTAAAATGCCCAGAATTTCTCTGTATTAAGCCACTAGTAAACATGAACTCCACATAAACAGGCACTTATTTTAATGTGAGGCCCATTAAACAGCTCCCAGCTGGCGCGCTCTCTTTCTCAACACGATGCCCTCTGGCACAGTAAAACCTTGCCCCCGTTCACAGCTTCGTTTGACGGCTGTCTTGTGCACTGCCTGGCGATTCTGGAAATATGTATCTTGTTAAAAACGTGCCTTTTATTTCACAAGAATCGTAATCTTTCTTCTTTCCTTTCAAAAAATGGTTTGTGCTAGACGCAGAGTGATTTGTTTTCTGTGTGCAAGACAACGTGAGGAAAAATATACTGGGATCATGCATGTGCGGGACACTTCAAGATCTATAACGGAGACATCGGCCTTTATAGTTACCAGAGGCACCAGAGACTATCCCTCCTAGAACGCCCCTTCAACTAAGAAAGGGGCTGTAAAAAACAAATCGATATTTTAACGTTTTAAATAGCATTGCAATACCTAGTATACATTTTTTGGGGAAAGTGGTCATTTGTACACAATCCCTTACTGCTTGTCATGCTTGCAATTTGGAGACGCTCCCTTGCCAGGCAACAAGATATCCTCCTATCCAAACGAAAGTCTTGAGTTAATGGATCAAAAATCATTAAGACGGCTTGCTCTTGCACACAGTAATTACGGATAGAGAAAGTATCGGGCAGTGCGAGGGTTAAAGCTGGCCAGGTGGAATGACAAAAGCACATTGCAGGTATGCCTGCACCTGTGCACATAGCTTGCTGTGGGCACACTGAGTTCCATGTGCTGTCAGCTAATGCAAGCTGCTGCCTGGGTCACAATTCAAACGGAAATTCAGAGGAATGAAATCGGAATCGCAAATAGCAAAGCGTGGCCAAAGCCCTGCAACATGTAGCTCAAAAGTGATTTCTTCTGGAGAATAGAATTCCCTGCAGCGGGCCTCTGTCTGTCTGTCTGTGGAGGCCCTTGACACTGCTATGGCGGGTGATTCTGTGTTCTTCAATCCAGCGCATCCTGCCTCAGTTTTTCTCATTATACTGAAAACGTGAAACTTCTAGCAGTAAATATAAAAATAAAATAAAAAAAGCCACTTGAAGTTAATCTCTGTTCGGTTGGGATTGCACAGTGTTCAGCAGAGGCAGTGCATTCACCACTTCACTGCTGCAGTCTGCTTTGATAGACTGCTTCCTTCACCTCTTTACAGGGCTGCTGTGCTGAAAGAGTTTAACAATAAGAAATGATGAGACACGACAACAATTAACTTAGACGCATTTTTAATGAGAGTTTTCCTGCTTTGAACTACTGGTGTAGTACCCTGCCAGCCCCTAGGGGGTGCCCAATGGAGAGCCTGGTTTGAGATGGGCAGGGAGGGAGTGTTGCAGTTCCTAGGTTAAAATCTTGAGGTATTCAGAGCATTTTTGGCCTCTTTGACGCCAGTGATGATGCAACAGCTTGACTGGAATATGTAAAGCTTCAGAATACTTCAGGATGCTTCTATATGACAGAATCAAAGTCCACATTCCCGTGGAATGTGGATTGAAAGTGTTTTTAGTCTGGGTAAAATATTACAAAATAGTGTGTTGTGTGCACGCAAATCAGCTCTACAATGCATATTAACCTATGAAATAAAGTCTCCCTGTTTGATTTCTCAATCTGCCTCATTTTGAATGTTAAGTTTTTCACAATGGTGTGCATGCTGTTTTTGCAGATTCCCCATGCTGCTGTGAAGCTACAAGAATGTACAGTTGGGAATAGTCAACAGGAAGGATGCAGTGAGCGCTAGGGCCCAGGGGTTGCATGTCTTGTCCTCTCTCTTCTCACAGTGTTAAGGCTGTGTCACTTAGTCAGCTGCCTCCACTGCTCTGGGCAAAACAGGGAGTTTTCTTTTTCAGATCCAGTGCAGAGCGGAGAGTTCCTGCTAACGCAGCATGCCTAGAGAAGTGAAGTCAGGAGCTCAGGGGGTTGTCAAGATTAGTCCTTGTGAGAAATGCACAAAGTATGCAGAGAAGGGGAGACCTTGCATTCCTCTGACTAAGAGTAAGGGGGATTCTCAGAATGCTCCCACCTTCACTTTCACAACTCACCTGAGAAGCGTGGGCTGACAGTGCGCTTCGCGAGCTTGTTTGCAAAGAATCGCTCCACAGCAGTGAACGATACCTGCAGGAGTGAATGCAAGTCAGCTGCAGAGAGCCCTGGAGTAAGCAGCCACTGACTCGTAGCTAGCGACCCAGAAACACCCCCTTTCCTGCCACTAGAGCTGGCCTGTTTGCATGTCTGTTTGAATTGTAATAACAGAATATCACAGTTGTTTTCTCCCTGTTTTCTGTTGGATTTGACAGCTTGTGTGAAGAGTCTCTGTGTTATTTTGACTCTTGCTTTAGAATAATGCAGGTGTACCTTTACTCACATGTATAGACAGTTACTGGCTGATACAGATTTCAATGCAATTACTTAAAAGGACGCCCCACAGCCCCACACAGTGGGGCTCACAGAATGGCCCATGCAAGGCTGTTGCTGTAACCCAGGCTTGAGGGTTTGGAGACAGGGGAGCAGCGGCCCGGGTTCAGAGCTGACAGAAGAGAAGCATCTCCTTCAATGGACAGGTTGTTTGCCATGTCTGTTTCTTCCCCATCTGTCTGTGGTTTGTCTAAAGTAATTACTGCTGAGCCCTTGTCCAGGTGATTGTCCTCCTACATCCCTCGCTGAATCACCTAGCTGACACATCACCACTGTCTCCTCACTCAATGGCACTGATGCTTGTGACTCCCACAGAGCCTTTATTCAGTCAAGGCCACACACCCCGTGCAAACAACATAGCAGCTCATATTACACCTCTGCCCCGTGGCACTTTGTTCACAGCAATTAGCGTGGGTGCTCAATGAAATGACTGGCGGTGGCTTTGAAAAGGAGGCTTTTCACAGCCTGTCGACTGACACAGAGGCAGTCCAGAGACACAGATTTAAAACAAAGGAAGAGGAAACAGAACGAAACGCTGTATGATGGAGTAGACATTTCTGCTGGTGCCTTCGTTATCGTGTGTGATGCTGGTGAAGGTGGTAGCTGAAACGTTCCCAGCACAGCAAGTGGTAACGTTCCAAATAACAACAGTTTCAACAGTTATATCTGCAGGGTGGTCGTTCACCGGGGCCTGTCTGTCCTGCTCTCGCACTCACTCTCAACCTCTGGCAGCAGATTACCCTCCGTCACTTTCTAACGAATCGCCATCTCAGGACGTTGCATTGAATGAAAAGGATCCTTCTGCTCGTCACGAAGATGCCTCCTGGTTAAGAGGACTGTTCTCCTGACCAGGCACCTGAGCTGTGCTGTGAGGGAAGAGCATTGTGCTTTCTAAACTGCAGAGAGAAACAGGTAAAGCAGCTGGGCGGGATAAATGCCTCGACACAGGTCTGGTGCCTTACTGCTTCTTTTATATACAGAGCAAAGGCTTTGATGATGACTGTTGACTGCATTCCTCTCATGATTCCACAGCCAAAAGGGAAACTCTGCACAGCCCTAACCAGTTTTCCACACCTCCTAACTGTTTGTGTAACTCTCTGCGTGATCGACATGCCAGATGCTAAGTGACCTTGTGATCTGCAATACATCTAGGGGGCGGGGGGAGGGGGGCGCAGGACAGACAGTATATTGATTAACGAGGGTTATCTTAAAGCACATTTAGCTAAACAAAAGAAAAACTGTGACCCCCACTAAAGAGACTGCTCTTACCCTGCACCTTGAAAATACTCAGCTCTCCAGCACTGTCATTACACTGCACCTTGAAAATACTCAGCTCTCCAGCACTGTCATTACACTGCACCCTGAAAATACTCAGCTCTCCAGCACTGTCATTACACTGCACCTTGAAAATACTCAGCTCTCCAGCACTGTCATTACACTGCACCCTGAAAATACTCAGCTCTCCAGCACTGTCATTACACTGCACCTTGAAAATACTCAGCTCTCCAGCACTGTCATTACACTGCACCTTGAAAATACTCAGCTCTCCAGCACTGTCATTACACTGCACCTTGAAAATACTCAGCTCTCCAGCACTGTCATTACACTGCACCATGAAAATACTCAGCTCTCCAGCACTGTCATTACACTGCACCTTGAAAATACTCAGCTCTCCAGCACTGTCATTACACTGCACCTTGAAAATACTCAGCTCTCCAGCACTGTCATTACACTGCACCTTGAAAATACTCAGCTCTCCAGCACTGTCATTACACTGCACCTTGAAAATACTCAGCTCTCCAGCACTGTCATTACACTGCACCTTGAAAATACTCAGCTCTCCAGCACTGTCATTACACTGCACCTTGAAAATACTCAGCTCTCCAGCACTGTCATTACACTGCACCTTGAAAATACTCAGCTCTCCAGCACTGTCATTACACTGCACCTTGAAAATACTCAGCTCTCCAGCACTGTCATTACACTGCACCTTGAAAATACTCAGCTCTCCAGCACTGTCATTACACTGCACCTTGAAAATACTCAGCTCTCCAGCACTGTCATTACACTGCACCTTGAAAATACTCAGCTCTCCAGCACTGTCATTACACTGCACCTTGAAAATACTCAGCTCTCCAGCACTGTCATTACACTGCACCTTGAAAATACTCAGCTCTCCAGCACTGTCATTACCCTGCACCTTAATGAAGAACAATCATTCCCTTTATTCCCAGCTGTACAGAATCTGTGCAGTAGAGCAGTTTAGCGTTTTTAATTAAGAGACCCAGGGCTGGATGTTCCCAGGATCGCACAGCAATTCCCCGTCTTTTCTGCCTGCAGCCTGGGCGCATTCTGCTGGGAAAGACTTTCTGTTGTTCTCAGTTGGGATGCGGTTTCCCTGACTCCCAGTGCTGTCGTGTCATTTCCAGGAATGCCTGGGAAAATTGGAAGCTGGCATTGCACTGTAATGCTTCATGTAGGAATGTTAATTTAGCAGAACCAGGAGACCGCATTTCCCACTCAGACGATGGCTCGTCAGTCTTCCACTCCTGCCCTCTGCAGGTTCAGAGATGATTCGCTCGGGGTGGGGCTGGGGGGGTTGTGATCACTTCGAAATCCTGGGGATGCCCCTGGCTTTAGATGCTATCAGTAATAGCATTTAATAAGTAATCCACATCAATTACATCTGACCTGTGCAGAGGCAATGAGTTACAGGTAGCTAACCCCAAACCGGGAGGATCAGGTTCCATCATCAGCGTGTCATAGTTCACTGGGAGTGATGGTGCTGATTGTGATGTCAGCGTGATGGTGCTGATTGTGATGTCAGTGTGATGGTGCTGATTGTAATGTCACAGGGTAGCGTATATAAAGTCACATTTGATAAGCTCTGGCATGCAGTTTGCCAGACTTTATCTGAAAGGTTCATGTTGTTTAGCTTTTATAAGCCTTGTATTTATATATATATATATATATATATATATATATATATATATATATATATATATATATATATATATATATATATATATATATATATTAAGGGACTGTTTCTGAAAGCCCACGTTGATTAATTAAAACAAGCTCTTTAAAACTTATTTGAACATTCTCAAAGCTTTTCGAATTTGTCTTTGTTTCTATCAGAAAAAAAAAAAACATTGTGCTAAATACAACTGGAGTAAACAGCTTCAAGAATTTTGACCATGGTTTATAATGTGTATCCTTAAAGCTTTGTGAGTAGGGTCTGATATTTGAAAAGCAGAAGTAAACCCGTTCATATATTGACAGAGGTAATATTCTGGTTTATGAATGCAGCTATGACCGCATTCCTCCTCTCCCATTATCACGTAATAGTTTTTACTAATTCACTTTCAAGTACAAGAGCATCTTTGGCATCTCTTCAGCCCATGTGAGCTACCAGTCTGTATCGGGTCACGCCACACGCCACTTTGACGCCGGGAGATTTGTGCATTCCAGCTTTTATAGGTGCCTGCTCCACGCACATTTCAAGCTGGGACATGGTGTGACTATTGAACTAATTTCTCTTGGGACCAGATTTGAACCCAGATCCATCTTCAAGGACGTCCTTGACGGTGTCACCTCCACGTCATTTTAACCCTCTTTTAGGAACACATACACTCCGACTGATCGGTTTAAAAGAGCGCAGAATAACTGATCCTCCTCCTCCTCCTCCTCCACCCTGAATCCACGTCTTTTTTTTTGTCTTGGTACTGCGCAGCTCTGCCTTGCTATGAAAGTCAAGTCTTTAGAATACCCTTTTTCCAAAAGCATCGACGCTCAGAACTGTAGTCGTGTCACCCAGGGGCACCTCCAGCTCACAATGACTTGCTTTGTTTTATTTTTTTCAATTCAATTGTAGGTGTTTTTTGTAACACACTTGTGACACGGTTGAATGACTCTTAATCTTTTGATCCAGATTGCGTTGCGCTGCACAAACAGGGAGCAAGAGGGAAAAGATCGGGAAAGATTGACTGAAAAAAAATTTAAAATCTGGGTAATCGATAAGCATGGCTTTCTCCTGAAAACGTTCTGCATTGCACCGAGTTGCAGATCGCATGATGTCATTCTTTTATTTGTTCATTGACACGAGGCAGGAGGATATCATCAAGTCGGCACAGCCACTTTGCCTTCAAAATGCAAATGCAGGTCTGCTGATTGCCATCCTTTCCAAAGGATGCAGCCAATAGAAATGAGGGATTGATGGGATCGTTATTGTGGCTGCAACAGCTTTCCACAATTACGTTCGCCAGAAACCACTTGAATTCGACAAAGGGAACGTGAGGCCGTTGAGGCTTGGCAGTCTTCAGATTTGCCAGGGAGCAGTGAGGATTGAGCAGCCCAGAGGGTGGTTTTCAGCAGCTCTCTGCAGATCTGTTAAGAGGTGGTTGGTGTGCTGGGTAAACAGAGTGAAATAGCAGCCAGGCAAGGTCAGGGTGGAATCATTACACACAGAAGGAATCACTTAGTGTCTCTGCAGCGCCAAGACTGAACCGGAGCGGATGAAAACACGTGGTGGAGGGGTTTCTTGTTCGTCTTAATCAAGCCTTATTCTCTTTAATCAAAGATTAACATCCCTCAGAGCAACCCGGGCCAGAGAAGGCCCGGACAACTTTTTTCTTACTTGTGATTGTTGAAAATGTAGGACAAAGTTAGCGGTGAGAGCGAGTGGCAATGGCGGATCCATTCTCTACCATGGAGAACTTGTTTATTAGGCTGTCCTTTTCATAGGCAAAATGTGACTTTAGCACTGACAGCATTGTATCAGCATGAGGGTGATACACTGCCCTTACCAGTTCTGTCCCCTGTGGAGAGATGAGAGGAGGTTAAAAGATCTAAAAACACAAATGCAGACGAGCCCGGCTCTTTTGCATAGTGGTTAAGACGCTGGTGCGGGGTCGCCGGTTCGAGCCCAGCCTCTGCTCTATTACCCCTTTATGTGAATCAAAACCTTCCCTTGTCATTGTGAATGATGAAGGAAGGCACACAGCCCCAGTGAGACCCCCAGCACTGAGCCTGTCTCCCTCCTACCAGAGAGTGGGTCTTCAGCAGCTTGACGCTCAACTCCCAGCTCTACGGTGTAAATAGCACTCTGGATTCCACCCGTAACGAGGGATCCCATATGAAAAATGCTGGAATCTGAAATAAAATGCAAATGTTCTTGGTACAAGAGGATGGCGTTTCTTCTGTTTATAGTTCTACTGATAATTCATCAGATTTCAGATGGGGATTATAACCCTCCTGTATGATATTTATTTGCGGAGATATCATTTCTAAATGCAACTGATATCCACTAGCGCTCTACCCTTTCTCCTGTGTGGCGCACTGCAGCTCACTCTTGTAACATTCAGTCCAATGCATGTTTCATATGCCATGAACTTGAGCAGCTTCTGTGTGTGACTCCCCCATTCTGACAGGCCATCAATCTGGAACACCATCAATCCCCTCGCTGTCTGTTCTGCACAAACCACAGAGTGAACAAGCGAGCCCCTCAGCCCCCGGGCTGCATGGATCAGGTCGTAATAAAACTGAACCAGCTGTGAAAGGGAAGCACTAGAGCAGCGATGACTCCCTGGGATCCTACAGAGACACAGAGATGCTTGGAGAGGTCAGGGTCTGGCGGTCCTGTGTGCAGAGTGTGCAAAATTGCGCAATTGGGTTTACATGGAAAGTTTCTTAATGTTTATTAACCAAATATCCAAAAAAAAAAAAAAAACAATCAAATGTATTTATTTGTTTATTTACTGTTTCTACAAAGTCACCCCAAATAATAAAGTTATTTTTTGGTCACCCTCTACAGACTGACCTTCATAAGAAACCTTCTCAAAAGATGTAGAGACATTTACATCAGTGGATGCAGCTACGTTCAGCAGACACTCTCTACAGCCGCAGAGAGCACAACGTGATGATTGAAATGCACACACTGTGTACAGCATGCAGTCTGCTGTGATCACAGAGATATCAAAGAGCACGCTGCTGCTGGGATGAATTAAACAAAAGCCACAAAGTAAACATCTGGATCCTGGAGGCGTAACTGTGTCTTCAAGCTGTGAGCTGTCTGACGTCACAGCCGGGTGAATCCACAGCGCTGGAGCTTTAGATCTGTCTCGGTGAATCTACAGCTGTGATGTACAGCCGGGGCGTCCAGCCAATCACAGCCCTGGAGGAGCACTCTGCTTCAGGATTAGCAGGTAAGGTGAGATCACTGATGAAGGGTTAATAGGCTCAGTTTAAACCCATTCTTTACTCACGGTTGTAAAGCTAGATCAGCGGGGGGGTGAATGCTGGCCCTTCCTCTCCTGGACTTCGTTCCAGCACTGTTCTAAATGACTTAATAT
>NC_054558.1:1425030-1557530 GCF_017654505.1 Polyodon spathula | reverse complement strand
TTCGCTCCCAAACCTGAAAACACAGAAAGAAATGCCTGTTCATGCTGAAAGAACAGCAGAGACCATTAGAGATGTGCAAGATCTTTACTCTTTAAATAGAGCCGTGTACTTCCAAAGACTTCTGAAAGACATATCTCCTTATTCCCTATACTGGATCCCACTAAAAAGCATAGCAGTAAAAACATGTCAAACACAGGTAAGAATAACAACTCACAGATGCCTGTGATAAACACATGGCAAAATGAGCATGTGACTTCACCCTTCTACTGAGGAATGCCACCACTAGCACTATGGTTGATCATAGGTAATATGGGGACAAAAATCCACACTAGTGTGATTGTGTTTCCAAAAGAATATGTTGCACTGAAGAGGCAGACAGATCGTAAGCAATTACATGCAGTCAGGAGTGATGCTCTTCAAGAACATGCAGTCAGGAGTGATGCTCTTCAAAAACATGCAGTCAGGGGTGAGTCTCTTCAAGAACATGCAGTCAGGAGTGATGCTCTTCAAGAACATGCAGTCAGGGGTGAGTCTCTTCAAGAACATGCAGTCAGGAGTCATGCGCTTCAAGAACATGCAGTCAGGGGTGAGTCTCTTCAAGAACATGCAGTCAGGGGTGAGTCTCTTCAAGAACATGCAGTCAGGAGTCATGCTCTTCAAGAACATGCAGTCGGGGGTGAGTCTCTTCAAGAACATGCAGTCAGGGGTGAGTCTCTTCAAGAACATGCAGTCAGGGGTGAGTCTCTTCAAGAACATGCAGTCAGGAGTGATGCTCTTCAAGAACATGCAGTCAGGAGTGATGCTCTTCAAGAACATGCAGTCAGGGGTGAGTCTCTTCAAGAACATGCAGTCAGGGGTGAGTCTCTTCAATAACATGCAGTCAGGGGTGAGTCTCTTCAAGAACATGCAGTCAGGAGTGATGCTCTTCAAGAACATGCAGTCAGGAGTCATGCTCTTCAAGAACATGCAGTCATGAGTGATGCTCTTCAAGAACATGCAGTCAGGAGCCATGCTCTTCAAGAACATGCAGTCAGGAGTCATGCTCTTCATGAACATGCAGTCAGGGGTGAGTCTCTTCAAGAACATGCAGTCAGGAGTGATGCTCTTCAAGAACATGCAGTCAGGGGTGAGTGTCTTCAAGAACATGCAGTCAGGGGTGAGTCTCTTCAAGAACATGCAGTCAGGAGTCATGCTCTTCAAGAACATGCAGTCAGGGGTGAGTCTCTTCAAGAACATGCAGTCAGGAGTCATGCTGTTCAAGAACATGCAGTCAGGAGTCATGCTCTTCAAGAACATGCAGTCAGGAGTCATGCTCTTCAAGGCAAGGTGATCTTAACCAGGATATTCATATTTTCTGCACATCCCAGCCAGCTAGGCTCTCCACAGCTGTATGCATTTAGTATTTGGAGTCAAAGCAGAATTCCTTTTTTTGTTTTTTAAAAAACTAGACCTGCATGTTATTGTGCAGGAAATTGAAGTGCATGTTTCACGTGCTGGGAAGTTTAGAATGGGTTATATCTTATGCTTTTAATTTATGATTGAGTATTTGAAGTTATGGATGAGTTGATAACGACATTGGATGATCAGCTCAAAAAATCTGAAGAAACGGATGTTTGCTGTATTATTTGTCAGCTAGGGGTTCATTTGATCCATCTCTACCCAGCAAGCATAAGACACAGCGAGATGTGATCGGAGTATTTTACAGCACAAAAATTAGCCCTGAAAATAAGTGCTTGATGCAATCCAGACAGGGTCCCTGGTGCAGTAAGATTCTCTAATACAATCCAGACAGGGTCCCTGGTGCAGTAAGATTCTCTAATACAATCCAGACAGGGTCCCTGGTGCAGTAAGATTCTCTAATACAATCCAGACAGGGTCCCTGGTGCAGTAAGATTCTCTAATACAATCCAGACAGGGTCCCTGGTGCAGTAAGATTCTCTAATACAATCCAGACAGGGTCCCTGGTGCAGTAAGATTCTCTAATACAATCCAGACAGGGTCCCTGGTGCAGTAAGATTCTCTAATACAATCCAAGGGTCCCTGGTGCAGTAAGATTCTCTAATACAATCCAGGGTCCCTGGTGCAGTAAGATTCTCTAATACAATCCAGACAGGGTCCCTGGTGCAGTAAGATTCTCTAATACAATCCAGACAGGGTCCCTGGTGCAGTAAGATTCTCTAATACAATCCAGACAGGGTCCCTGGTGCAGTAAGATTCTCTAATACAATCCAGACAGGGTCCCTGGTGCAGTAAGATTCTCTAATACAATCCAGACAGGGTCCCTGGTGCAGTAATATTCTCTAATACAATCCAGGGGGATTCCCTGGTGCAGTAATATTCTCTAATACAATCCAGGGGGATTCCCTGGTGCAGTAAAATTCTCTAATACGATCCAGGGGGATTCCCTGGTGCAGTAAAATTATCTAATATAATCCAGGGGGATTCCCTGGTGCAGTAAAATTCTCTAATACAATCCGGGGGGATTCCCTGGTGCAGTAAGATTCTCTAATACAATCCAGGGGGATTCCCTGGTGCAGTAAAATTCTCTAATACAATCCAGGGGGATTCCCTGGTGCAGTAAGATTCTCTAATACAATCCAGGGGGATTCCCTGGTGCAGTAAGATTCTCTAATACAACCCAGGGGGATTCCCTGGTGCAGTAAAATTCTCTAATACAATCCAGGGGGATTCCCTGGTGCAGTAAAATTCTCTAATACAATCCAGAGGGATTCCCTAGTGCAGTAAGATTCTCTAATACAATCCAGGGGGATTCCCTGGTGCAGTAAAATTCTCTAATACAATCCAGGGGGCTCCCTGGTACAGTAAAATTCTCTAATACAATCCAGGGGATTCTCTGGTGCAGTAAACTTCTCTAATACAATCCAGGGGCTCCCTGGTGCAGTAAAATGCTCTACTATAATTCAGGGGTGGTTTATCTCCATGGGGTATCAAGGCCCTTCTTGCAGTCTGACCTTAAAAATCATAATTAAATGTTTGTCATTTTGGATGAATCACTATTGCAATACCTGCACACGAGAGAGGAAATGCAGGAAGCGTTTCCTGATGCAGGAAGCGTATGTATAAGGGTCTGTCTTCTAGTTGTACTGAGGATTGCGCTAGTGAGGATAATTCAGGTCTCCAGAACCAAGCTGAAGTCTTCACTCTTCTGATGATAGCTCAGGTCTCCAGAACCAAGCTGAAGTCTTCACTCTCCTGATGATAGCTCAGGTCTCCAGCACCAAGCTGAAGTCTTCACTCTCCTGATGATAGCTGGGGTCTTCACTCTGCCTCAGTGATGGAAGACATATCTAAGGGATGAGTCATATCCTGCACACAGCTGCCTGTCAGTGATTCAGTGCTGGAGACAGCAGCTTCCGAGGGAAAGCAGCCAGAACATTACAGCACAAGCGGAGCAGGAGAATACAGACCTCATCTCCCAACCCCATTAACTGGCTCTGGTGTAGTTCCTCCCAAGGTGATGAAACTTTACAGGGAGCGGTCTTACACAATCTACTAGGCATGACGTGGAGCCATTCACTAACTTACTACATAATGAAGGGTTAGCCAACAACAAACTCTTAACACTAAACTGCAATGTGCACAGCTGGGCTTGTCTGCAGAGCGCAATGTAAGCTGTTACAAGTTATCATTTTATTGAAAGAAACATTTTTTGTGTGTGTGTTTCTTTTATAGTTATGGTCCTAGGAATGCTGCTGGTAGAATTCCCCAAGTCTGGCTGCTGCTGCTGTCCTCTAGACTGCATTGTAGGTCAGACAGAATCTCAAGTGTGCTCTTCCACCAAGAACACAAGCCCCCGGGCTGAGCAGTGAGGCTGTTTCATTGCTGGCTTTATAGACCCAGAGGAATGTACCCCTCACCCTGCTCAAAACAGTAAGTGTGTTGTCAAATAAAAAGAAAGAGATTTCATGCTGGATTATGCTTCATTAAAAAAAACAAAAACCTTGTCGAATTCTGAGATCTTGCCTTGTGATGTCATTTTGCTGTGAAGGATTGCTTTATGTTTGTCTTCTTCGTTTCAACCCCACAAGAATGAAAAGCGCAGGCAGCCTGGAATGCTTCACTTCCTACATTAGCATCTTTGTTTAATGCCCTGCGTTTAGCTGTTGAAAACTACAGACAAGCTGTTGACGGGGATAAAAAGTTTTTTTTTTTTTATTTTAGTTTTGAAATGCATAAGGAAGTTTCAGTCAGTAATGACGAGAATGCATTGAGAGATCTGTGTGTGTATTCCTATAGGTTCTCTCTCTGAGTCAGCCCAGTCTAATCTCATTGTGGTGAGGGGATATCGCGATATCACTGAAATCCATTCGGAGTGCCTCCCTATTACACTGCCAGCGATTCCACTTCCACATGATGCTGTCACTCATCGAGCTGCTCTGTGTTTCTCCAGCAAAACATAATGCATTGCAAAAGACCGACAATAGAGACTATAGGAGATTCGAAGAAAGATCATTACTGCTTGGGTTTGCAAATAAGAATCATCGATAATCTTTGACTCAAGAAAAAGAAAAAAACTTGATGGTTTTTTTCAGATTTAAATGTCATTTTCATATAATACAAGATTCTGTATTTGCATTTAATTTAAACTTTTTCTTCTTGTCGACTGTAAAGTGAACAAACGGGTAAACTCTGTTAGGAACAAACATAATGAAATACATTGAACAGTCATTCCAGGTAAGAGGTCTCGTTTGCAACATGCAGTCGAGTTAACAGGGCTGGTGAAAAGCTTTGAAATGTTTCACATGGGATGGAATAATGGAAGAGGGCTCCACTCTCTCAGCCTGTCAGTCCAGTCAGTCCAGTGTCCCTCCTCATTCCACACCTGGGCCTAACTACCATCTTCAGACAGCCTTCTTCACAACAGAGAGAGGCGTGCTTCTTGAATGCCAAGCCTAATAGCAAAGGCACTCCAACAAAGACAAAGCGAGCCAATTAGTGCAAGCATAACCGCCTCCCACTGTCAGGCAGCCTGTTCACTCCCAATGTGCTCAGGGTTTATTAGCGGTTTTTATTACCACAGAATTATTACAAATGTCCTGCAAAGCCCACGGGCTGCTGAATTCTCAGAAGGTCACTGTGTGTTTGTGCCGAGCTCATTAGATTTGAGAGCGCAGTACGAGAGGGGGGGGGAGTGCCTGCGTGTGCGTGTGCATGTATGTGTGTGTATGTGCGTGCGCACGGATACTGCTGCTCCTGACTCAGTGATCAGCAATGGCAATGCACCAGTAGCACTTCTCTATGCGCTGCTAAACGTGTAAACTTTTTAGTTAACTGCTTATAAACGTTTACAAAATCCATAAACTTATCATCTGACAGCTCTGCATCTCGTTAGAGGTGAAACCGCTAATTGATTCATCAGCTGACAGATTTCATTGATTGCTTCATCGTCCTGACGCCTTGCTTGCAGCCTCACATGTTTATTTTATGACTTGCTCATGCAGTTCTATTTGAAGATGACAGCAGTAATGACAGAGCTTGGTGACAGCTGGATGCATGTTGCTCAACGTGCTTGTAGCGCCTATGTTGACACAGCCTATCTCTCAGCACCCATATCTCATCACAGTCCACAATGACTGACTGGAGGCAGGATATTCCCGATCGCATTTCCCAGGGGCAGGATGCCGCTGCCTCTTACTGGTCTGGTCCTCCTTATCAATGCCGCGCAGCCCATTTCATACCTTGTCATCGCTCGGATTAATAACCTTTGTCGCTATAACCACTCTGCATGCCCACAGCTAACAATATCTACTGCAGCGTGTGCTCGGCTTGTGCCAATAAAGATTAGAGCTCATTCATCAGTAACAGGGTGGTGACTGACACGATGCCATGCACAACGGTTATGTCATATTTATTCATGCTAATTTGCATTCTGAAGGTCATTCTGAAGAATCCCTGTTTGGCAGCGGTTTCCAGTTTGATGCTTTTATGAATGTAATGAATTTAGATTTTTTTTTTTTTGGGGGGGGGGGGTACTCTGCTTCTTCCCCACTCCCGCTCCAGCTCAACCCTCAGTGTTTGTCTCCAGTCTCTGCCAGTGCTTTTGGTGTCTGCGGTGTCCAGCACGGAGATCCACTGCTGAGCTTGAGAGGAGTGGCTTGCTAGGACGCATTTCAGCTGTCACTTCAGGGTGATTCATCACACACACTGTCTCCCTTAGTGTAACACGCTGCTGATTTGTGTTTACATTCCACTGGCCTTCATTTCAGAGAAAGGGAAATTACTTTATAGTGACTTCGTAAGATTATGTTCAGGAATGCTGTACACTGTTCTCAGCAAGCCTGGTGAAGGAGATGAAAACTCTTTAGAAAACAAAACAAACCTCACTGTTTCAGAGCAGAAGACATTAGCAGTGCTCCTTTTTATACATGTATATACAGGCTGATGTTATTAAACATGGCACATACCAGGAGAGCAGAATAATAATTTAAGAACTGCTAAACAATGAAATGTCTTGAGAATCCAGCGTGCCTTCCTTCAAGAAGGCACCCACGTGCGCGTGAATGGAGGCTTCACTAGCTTGTAAGGCACATGCCAGCCAGTGTTACCACGAGCAAGCCCTTCCTAACAGGTGCCTGGAGGTTTCTAAGGGTTTGTAAAGTGTGAAACAGCATTTATTCCGGATGCTCTGTCTAGCAGTCGCTGACAATGCTGTGGTCTGCTAACAGTTCTGCGCAGGGGTCCTCCAGGTGCACTGATTGCTCTTGGTACTGAAACCCCAGTGGTGTTTTTCATGCTTTTCTGTCAGGGCGGGCAGGTGTTAGATAGCACCTGGAGGCCACTCTGCTATCAAATAAAGAACAAAGATGTGATTTTATGAAAGGGGAAGAACAACGAGAGCAGGAAAGCAGAATCCCTGCTCCTCCAGCTGACCCTGAATTTCTCTGATTTGAAAGAGCTGATGTGAATCCCAGGTGGTCTGTCGCTTAGCTCCCAGTGTTTCCACAGCTGCTGCTGCCCCTCCCTTAACGCCTTCACAGGGTACGGCACGCACAACGCCAGTGCCATTCCACAGGAACGATGGCAGCTTCATACTGTGCTACAACAATAGTGCCTCCAGTGGTCACCGTGTGAAAGCGCTTGCAGTGCAAGGTGAGTCATGCAGGCGGGGTTCGAAGCCTGGTGGGGCCAAGTTGTGCTCCTGCAGCAGCACCCCCTCCTGGTCCAGCGAGGCTTTGTCTCCAGGGTTCAATTGATGCAGCTGTGTTTAGGCTCAAAAGGTGAAAAGAGGCGATCAGACAGACAGCCGGTACGAAGGATGGCCGTTGATCCTTTGTCAAAATACGAAATCCTTCCCACTATCGTGCTGTTTTACCAACAGCCGTCTCGTACTGTATCCTCCTGGCACACTGACAGCATACTGCCACTGAAAATGATTCAATAAGGGCAGAAGCTTCATTTTAGCAACGTGATTCATGCACTGAGTCAGGCGTTAGTGCAAGGGGTGCCAGGTTTGGTTAATAGGAGGTACAGCAAGGTGTTCATTAAGTGGAAAGGTATGCTGAACCTCTTTGATTTGAAGCTTTGTCTGGTCCATTGCTCATGGCAGATCATGCACGTCCCCCCTGACAGGTGGGACAGCGCTATTATCAAGCCACTATTCAGAGATCGTACGCAAATACTCGGGGAGAGGCAGAAGTCAAAACATCAAGACAGATGTGCTGCAGTCTGGGAGAGAGGCTCGCACGGATTCCAGAGTCACAAACCCCTTAGACGCTAGAAAAGCAACCCGCAATGGGGGGGCTGTTTTCAACTCACACCCCAGTGCACGCTGGTAAATGTAGTCCTGCTGAGACAGGAAAAAAGGCACCAGAAATCATACTGTCCTGGTTTATATGGAGTCGTATGGTAGCCCTTGGATGAATCAGAGGACCTCAATGAGATTTTGGTCACAGTTTGAGACGGGGCTATGTGAGTGAATCCGGTACACTGGTTCCTTTCACTGTCCTCTCTCCCCCTAAAGCTGAGCAGCTCACTCCACACAGCCTGGCTGTTTCAGCAGTGAGGGGTATTGGTGGGTGAGAACAGTAGGAACCAGCACCCTCTGCAGGTGAGAATCTGGAACTGCACCTGAATAAAGACCTTAAAGGATTGTATTCATTTAAAGCCATTCTTTATCTACTATAGCCACAGGGAAGTGGGTAGAAAAGTATCTTCATTTAATTTAACAGACCCTCGAATGTGTGTGTTTCCATTTTGTGTGTGTGTGTGTGTTTGCTTCTTGTGTGTGTGTGTGTGTGTGTGTGTGTGTGTGTGTGTGTGTGTGTGTGTGTGTGTGTGTGTGGTGTGTGTGTGTGTGTGTGTGTGTGTGTGTGTGTGTGTGTGTCTGTGAAACACCCCAAGGCCGGAGGTTCTCCTAACACAGCTGATTTATTTTGGACTAGGATGTCGTAAACGGGTAGTGAGGGGAGGAGGGAGGCCTGAAGGCTGGGGTGAGAGGTGACATGACCAGGGGGTTGTTAATCAAGGCTGTGATGGGCTTCACGTACTGGAGCTTGCTGGGTGGGTGGGGGATGGCTGCACAGTGAAGGGGAGAGGTCATCCACACAGTCTGCAGTAAATTATCCAAACCCACTGGCTGCTGCAGTGCTAGTGTCTTTGCTTGCCTTGCTCTAAGCTTACCATCCTCTTTGCTGCAGAAGAACGCTTTGTGGATTTCTAACACAATAAGAACCTTTTTTTTTTACAATGGATAATACTTGTATCAAAAAAAATCACAAATGTCTTTCGTCTCTTTTCTCAGTGCGGAGAATAATCCACCAGTGAACACTTCAGTCCCAATCTAAGATCTTGACAGGCTGTGTAGAACAGAAAATAAGCCATTTGTATTCACTGCTGTAGGGTCACAATGTGTGGCTATGCCTTTAAAGGAGAGGCTTGAATGAATGCGCGTTTTGCATGTGAACTACAGCATTAGAGGACCTGCACGTGGGGGACACAGGAAGGGAGAAGGATAAAGAAACGTGAGAGAGGCTTGTTAGCAAGACAAACCCCGACCCGGTCCCTTTGTGCTCTGCACACCTCTGAATACTGTGTGCTCTCCCAGTAAAGCCTTTTAAACCTACTTACTGAGTAGCGATGCTTATTGCACAAGCCTTGCTGCTGTTAGGGTTAGCCCCTTTCTCTGAAATTCTCTAAGCCTCTAATGAAACCCACTCTGGGAACCAAGACCTGAGGGGAAGAGGACTCCCCACAACTTCAGGAAGCAGGGCTGACAAAGGGCTGTTGTTTTGAACTCAATCAGACTCATCCCCTCGTCAGTGCCTCATCCTCCTCAGGGTGGCTCTCTCTTCTAACCACTGAGCCACTGAGCCTCACCTGGCTGCTAACCCTCTGTGTTGTTGTATTGAGCAGTCGAGTGAAGCTCTTCCCAATATCCCTGAGCAAAATCCGGACTAATCCTCAACAGGACGAATAGATGAAATGTACTGCAAATGCATGGGGCCCAGCCTGAATTACACTGGCTTCATACAATAGAAAGTCAAGCCACTATTTGAGAGTCGCTGTTTCAACTTGCCAGCAGCTTTTAGCAGCTCTGTTGCAATGCAGACACAGTGACTGCTCTGAGCTCCCTGCTCTGTTACCTGCAGCCCACAAACCACCCCAGAAAGTGTTCAAAAAACACAAAAATGCAAGACTGAAGAAACTAAAAACGAAAGGTGAACACGACTATAAAGCAGCCCCAGCTGGCACAACTCTGATACTTTTGTGGGGATCCGCAGACCCCAAGCTAGTCCCTGTGCGTGCAGGAAAACGGTGAAACACTGACTCCCCCCTGCTCCACCCGCGGGGCTCGGGCGTGAACGATGCTTTTAGTTTTGCTCCCTGCAAAAGGAAGGCCTGTCCTGTTCCAGATCTCTTCTTCCGACTTCCCCAAGCCCAGGACTCCAAAGGCTCAACAGAGCGGAACCCCAGACAGGATCGTTTCACTTCAATTACTGCGCGAATCAGATGATCCATGTCAAGGACAGCCCCTCGTCTGGACGGGCCTCGCAGCAGTTCAGAGATGAGCTCTCCAGTCTGCCCCCCCCCCCCCCCCCCTTCTTTATTGTTCGTTGTTCTGGATTCATTGTCCTTCTCGTCCGGCCCACAGCTTCATGTGTGGGGAGGAGGGAGGGGGGAATTCCTCAGTAATTGCCCTCCTCCCACACGTTGCATTACCCAAGGCTTGGGATGGTCAGGAATTTCACAGATCATTTGGGGGAGAGGGAGGAAGCGGGTTTGGTCCCTGTTGATTTGTGAATGCAGGTCAGCATTGTTGACTCATCAGCCGCTAGATCCAACACTTTCTCTTGTCTGTGTCTGACGTCAGTTCAGCTCTGCCGTTGCTAAGGGCTCTTTACAAAGTTTGTTTTTCCAAACTGTAGCGTCTTGTTCTGTCACGGGATCACAGGATGGGGAGTCCCAGTGAAAGGTGTTTTTGATGTGCTTGTTAAAGGAGGTGTGTGTTCTGTTAGAGGTCAGTTATGTATGGAACTCTATAATAGCCAACACTAATACTTCAGATTCACTGACTGGGATAGGGGGGGGACTCTTTAAGAAGGGGGGGGGGGGGTAGTGGGGAATGGAATGAAGAGATCACAGAAGGGTAGGCTCTAGACCTTGTGTATTAATCCAGGGTAACCCTTTTAACCTACCACGACTGTGGAGAGATGCAGATTGAATACCCTTTTTCTTCATGGCGTCTTCTGTAAATGGCAGTGTGTGAGAGAGATATATTAATGACCCCACTTTGCAAGCACAGACTGCTGAATGTTTTATGAACTCTGGTAAGACGAGTGTTTGTTATAGTTGGAAGGGGTGGGAATATGATGATCTTCCGATAAACTCATAGTTTGTAATATTAGGTTAAACCATGCTGCCCCCTGCAGGCCGTTTTCTAGTATTACAAATACATCGACAAGAGCAGGAAAACAGTGTTGCTACACAACTGAAGTATCTAAAAATAAAACAATATTTGACCTGTTTTGTAGAAGATAAATATGTACAATTGATAGAGGGGTTGATGGAACTGTGCCCTTCCACTGGGACCAGCATTTTGAAACACATGGCCCACCCGTAAGAATACGGAATCGATGTTTTTTGTTTTTCATCGTCTCATAAGCTCTTTTGCCCAGAGCCCCGCGCCTGTCAGTTGTATTGCTGTTTGTGCTGAACTATAAATATCTGATAACAACAGCAACACAGAGATCAGCCCCGAGGTGCTGATACTCTTAAAAAAGTTTACACGGTATTTTCGCAAATCCCAGCGAATTCCCATATAGACGTTTAGCACGGTTGTTGTGTCAGTAATATTGCAGTTACACGTGTATTAAAGCATCTCCCATCCTTAGCGGTGTTACTGTTCTTTGTGGTGTTTGTCAGGGATTTACAGTGACACGTGTCCCTGCGTTTTATCGCAGCGCACTGTCCCATTACCACGGCGCACCGCAGCAAGCTGCAGAGTCTGTGTGCCCGGACCCCGCTCTATTCCCCATGCAATCTCGTATGTTGCTTGGCGCAGTATTGTAGAGGTGGAGATTTGTATGTATCACATGCTGTTTCTTGTTCTTAGTAACCCGAAGCAGTGCGTTTTGTGTTGAGTTGGTTTCCCTGGTTTAAACGATGCGCGGAGGTTTCAATAAAAACAGACCTGTATGATTTCCTTTGCCTTGAAATCCAGGAATCCCTGCGGTACCTTATGTCTACCACAAGAGGTCAGTAAAGCCCCGTCGAGAGCGATTCGGAACGTCTTCTCCGACAGTGTGCTTAACGTGCAAGAAAATAACCAAAATACTCTCAAAGCTAGAAACAGAGTCATGAAAGGAAGAAGAAAGGGTCTGCCGTTTGAGGTGTTTTCTCTGTCTGTCTCTCTGCAACAGAACGGATAACTCACTCTGTATCAGTCTCAGGGGAAGAAAGGCGCTTGTGCAGAATAAAAACGCGTCAGACCCTTTTTCAATTATTCAGCCGTGCTTTTAGGGTGAAGGTGTTTCATTGTCACGTTTACTCCCTCTCTCTCTCTCTCTCTCTCTCTCTCTCTCTCTCTCTCTCTCTCTCTCTCTCTGCTACATTATTTAAGCCCTTTCATAAAGACTGTCTCTGAAGGAGCCCTGAGCGCTCACAGCTCAGCGCCGGTTCTTTCAAGAGCACAGCCGCCTAGGTAAAGGAGCCTTCCCTCCCGCCCTCCTCCAACGCCAAAGAATGCAGTGCACAGACCCCTGTGATATGTGTGTGTGGGGGGGGGGGGGTTGCATTGCTCTGTATTTCGTTGTACATTTCTTTGTAACTAACATATTCTCAATGAATATGCTAGTTTAATTAATTTAGCAAACAAACAAAAAATTGCTGTTCTGAATGTGCGTCTACAAATCTGCCGGAGAGCCCCTCAACTGTGCCCCGGGCATGTTCAGTTTGACATTGGCTCCTGTTTTTGAGTCGGTTTGACAGTATTTACCAGAGCAGGGGTTTAAATAAATCCACAGAATGTCTTAAAACTGGCACTGAATCATTCATCACTGTAGCGCCGGAGCGCCGGAGAAAATGATGTTTGAAAGACAATTAGGAGACTGGTTAGAAGAAGCAAAGAAAACAACACAATCTGGTTTTAAAAGTGCCCGCTCAACATGGCGAGAAAAAAATAAGAAATGCTTTTGACTTTGGTTGTTTTACATAACAATTTGATTTAAAACATCTGTCAGAAAATCTCACGGCAGAGGACAGTCGTATAATCTGGGCAGTGTCTTCCTCCTAATCCTTCTATTCCAGCTATATGTGTGGAATCTATTGGGATTGCGGATTTGTGCTGAGGAAGTCCCTACAGACTGCACAGACTCTTAACACAATAGAAACAAGGTGAGCCTGTACTGCTCTACTTCCAGCAAGCTGTCCGGGATCGGGTTTACTCGTTTAATTGACAGAAGCTGCATGTCCCCTGCTGAGCACAGTCGAGACACGGACTTCCAGGCCCGGCTTGTTCTCCCGGGTTCAGGAGCTCAGATTCGGAGGTTGAAAAGGATTGTTTTGACAGCGTGAACAGGGGTTGCTCTCCCGGCCTCCTGAACAGTGCGTGTTAGGGAATTATTAATTACACAATTACACCAAATATTTACTCTGAGTTATTATCCAGTTCCACTGTCAGCCTCTTACTGATCCAGGGAGGTAAAGATGAACAGACGACCTCTGTTATCAAACGCTTTTTTTTCACCTGACGAACCAACAAATGAAGCCCAGCCTCGCCTTTTCTGCATATCAGGCACCTTCCAGCAGGGGTCGCTGCAGTGTAGCCTGCCCAGCAAGGGTCACTAAAGCAAGATTCACAGTCGACCCCCGATCAATAGGGAGAATGTTGTGGTCCCTAGCTAAGATAGATCAACTCGGCACAGCCAGGATTGGAACCAGCGAGTTCCCGACCTCATGACTCGATCAGTCGTTATAAAGGTGTAGAGATAGCGCTGTAGAGCTGAGGGCGCAGAGTTTATAAGAGCTCTCCTTATTAAGCCGTAGGGTAATGACAGTGCTGGAGAGCTCAGAACTGAATGCTCGTTATTTGCTTAAAGTACATTTGCTCAACAGGGATCCATACCGCTTTAAGAAAAGAAAAAAGAACGGTTTTGACTCGCTCCGTTGCTTTGGTTTGAAAAGTCACGTCGTTCTATATTTGAAACAGAGATAAACGCGCATTGAAGCACCATCTCGTGAAAGCAAATTAAACCCGACCAGCCATGTCGAAATGTCGAGAAACAGAGCGCTCGGCTAATGTAATGGGATTTCCATAATACTCTGCAGAGCCGCAGCCTGTCCTGAAAAAATCACAGAGGCACTTGTAGCAACAGCGCAGCTGCAATCGGGGACGGGGGGGACAGAGCTTGGAATAGCAGAACACAGGGCACTGCAATAAGAGATGTAATAGAACGAGTTCCAGAGTTTTCATGCAGAAAATGAAAATAGTTTTAAAAAAATTGTGCAAGTGACCTCATTTCTGCAGGTTAATTAGGAGCTTCCGAGTCCTCTATCTACAGAGCGAGAGCTGCGAGCTTTGCATTCTTCGGCTATGCTATTTCGAGTGCTGGCTCTTCTATCTGCATGGCAATTTGTTAATGGTAACAGATGGGAAGTCAGTGTTTCCCCTTTAGAAACTCGAATTGGTGTATATTATTTCAATACACGCGTGACTCGTGAGGAAGGTTAATGAATATCGGAACACACACCGAGACCCAGCACCCCGCTTGGAAGTCGAGCGGTTCTGTTCTCGGTTACAGCAGGCCTACATCTGGGATATTGGCAGCGGTGGTAATTACGGTTCTGGCTTCTAAAATAAAATAAAATCATTTAAAAGACCGCTGACGATATATAAACTAATCAACCGGAGCGCTGTTGCTATGTGACCTGTGTTTGAATGCATTTGGCGATGTTTCTGACTCGTTTAGTGAGGGTGACGGTCCGGTCTGGTCTGTGACGCGATGTCAATGTCTCAAGGGGACCCCGGTCTTTAACTCAGGCACTGTATAGAATATGTCGAGGCAACTGTTTGAAGTTCTGGAGGTGGCGGTTTTGAGGGGACCTCACAATGCCACTTCCAAAACTGGAACAAAGGCCTAAATATCGTCTCACGTTTGACTGTTTCTGTATGCTGTTCTCCAAGTGACGCGACCCTGCCAACACTGCACAGAGACGCGACCTCACCAACACTCCACAGAGACGCGACCTCACCAACACTCCACAGTGACGCGACCTCACCAACACTCCACAGAGACGCGACCTCACCAACACTCCACAGTGACGCGACCTCACCAACACTCCACAGTGACGCGACCTCACCAACACTCCACAGTGACGCGACCTCACCAACACTCCACAGAGACGCGACCTCACCAACACTCCACAGAGACGCGACCTCACCAACACTCCACAGTGACGCGACCTCACCAACACTCCACAGTGACGCGACCTCACCAACACTCCACAGTGACGCGACCTCACCAACACTCCACAGAGACGCGACCTCACCAACACTCCACAGAGACGCGACCTCACCAACACTCCACAGTGACGCGACCTCACCAACACTCCACAGAGACGCGACCTCACCAACACTCCACAGTGACGCGACCTCACCAACACTCCACAGTGACGCGACCTCACCAACACTCCACAGTGACGCGACCTCACCAACACTCCACAGTGACGCGACCTCACCAACACTCCACAGTGACGCGACCTCACCAACACTCCACAGTGACGCGACCCTGCCAACACTCCACAGTGACGCGTCCCCACCAACACTCCACAGTGACGCGACCCCACCAACACTCCACAGTGACGCGACCCCACCAACACTCCACAGTGACGCGACCTCACCAACACTCCACAGTGACGCGACCTCACCAACACTCCACAGTGACGCGACCTCACCAACACTCCACAGTGACGCGACCTCACCAACACTCCACAGTGACGCGACCTCACCAACACTCCACAGTGACGCGACCTCACCAACACTCCACAGTGACGCGACCTCACCAACACTCCACAGTGACGCGACCTCACCAACACTCCACAGTGACGCGACCTCACCAACACTCCACAGTGACGCGTCCCTGCCAACACTCCACAGTGACGCGTCCTCACCAACACTCCACAGTGACGCGTCCTCACCAACACTCCACAGTGACGCGACCTCACCAACACTCCACAGTGACGCGACCTCACCAACACTCCACAGTGACGCGACCTCACCAACACTCCACAGTGACGCGACCCTGCCAACACTCCACAGTGACGCGACCTCACCAACACTCCACAGTGACGCGACCTCACCAACACTCCACAGTGACGCGACCTCACCAACACTCCACAGTGACGCGACCTCACCAACACTCCACAGTGACGCGACCTCACCAACACTCCACAGTGACGCGACCTCACCAACACTCCACAGTGACGCGTCCTCACCAACACTCCACAGTGACGCGACCTCACCAACACTCCACAGTGACGCGACCTCACCAACACTCCACAGTGACGCGACCTCACCAACACTCCACAGTGACGCGACCTCACCAACACTCCACAGTGACGCGACCTCACCAACACTCCACAGTGACGCGACCTCACCAACACTCCACAGTGACGCGACCTCACCAACACTCCACAGTGACGCGACCTCACCAACACTCCACAGTGACGCGACCTCACCAACACTCCACAGTGACGCGACCTCACCAACACTCCACAGTGACGCGACCCTCACCAACACTCCACAGTGACGCGACCTCACCAACACTCCACAGTGACGCGACCTCACCAACACTCCACAGTGACGCGACCTCACCAACACTCCACAGTGACGCGACCTCACCAACACTCCACAGTGACGCGACCTCACCAACACTCCACAGTGACGCGACCTCACCAACACTCCACAGTGACGCGACCTCACCAACACTCCACAGTGACGCGACCTCACCAACACTCCACAGTGACGCGACCTCACCAACACTCCACAGTGACGCGACCTCACCAACACTCCACAGTGACGCGACCTCACCAACACTCCACAGTGACGCGACCTCACCAACACTCCACAGTGACGCGACCTCACCAACACTCCACAGTGACGCGACCTCACCAACACTCCACAGTGACGCGACCTCACCAACACTCCACAGTGACGCGACCTCACCAACACTCCACAGTGACGCGACCTCACCAACACTCCACAGAGACGCGACCCCACCAACACTCCACAGTGACGCGACCTCACCAACACTCCACAGTGACGCGACCTCACCAACACTCCACAGTGACGCGACCTCACCAACACTCCACAGTGACGCGACCTCACCAACACTCCACAGTGACGCGACCTCACCAACACTCCACAGTGACGCGACCTCACCAACACTCCACAGTGACGCGACCTCACCAACACTCCACAGTGACGCGACCTCACCAACACTCCACAGTGACGCGACCTCACCAACACTCCACAGTGACGCGACCTCACCAACACTCCACAGTGACGCGACCTCTCACCAACACTCCACAGTGACGCGACCTCACCAACACTCCACAGTGACGCGACCTCACCAACACTCCACAGTGACGCGACCTCACCAACACTCCACAGTGACGCGACCTCACCAACACTCCACAGTGACGCGTCCTCACCAACACTCCACAGTGACGCGACCTCACCAACACTCCACAGTGACGCGACCTCACCAACACTCCACAGTGACGCGTCCTCACCAACACTCCACAGTGACGCGACCTCACCAACACTCCACAGTGACGCGACCTCACCAACACTCCACAGTGACGCGACCTCACCAACACTCCACAGAGACGCGACCTCACCAACACTCCACAGTGACGCGACCTCACCAACACTCCACAGTGACGCGTCCTCACCAACACTCCACAGTGACGCGTCCTCACCAACACTCCACAGTGACGCGACCTCACCAACACTCCACAGTGACGCGTCCTCACCAACACTCCACCCTCACTAACACTCCACAGTGACGCGTCCTCACCAACACTGCACAGTGACGATTCCCTGCAATATGATCAGCCACTGCGTATCCAACTGCCGACTTTTTGAGACAATATTGACCACGAGACGGTTCGGTTTGTATTAACAATGTACACAATCGTTTTTTTTTTTTTTATTTACTTTTATTTTCTAATTATATTTATTTCAGTTTTACATTAAAATATTGAGTTATCATACCTAATATTAGATTCACTGTCAGATCTTTCAACACTTAAAATACATATTAATTACACTGCTTTGGTTTAAAAAGTCACGTCGTTCTATATTTGAAACAGAGATAAACGCGCATTGAAGCACCATCTCGTGAAAGCAAATTAAACCCGACCAGCCATGTGGAAATGGTTTACCAGGTCCACACCCCTCCACAAATTGGGCGGGAATGGTAGACGTAATAATAATAATAATAATATCTAATTCTTACGTAGTGCAGGATGGAGCACAAGTAGGTGAAGTGATTTACTCAGGATCACACGCAATGAGTGACAGAGACGGGATTTGAACCAGTGACCACCTGGTTATAAACGCCGGACTTTAACCACTGGACCACACTGCATTGCTTCTCGTTTCATTTTCAGCCATCTGATTGGCCAAATTAGTACGTGTAATAATATGAATTACATCACGAACTAAAGTCAAATCAGATCGTGTATTAAATAATGCGTTTTTGACCCGAATGGCCTTCCATACACTAATGCCAGGTAATAAACGCAGGGTTAGCCTTTCTCATCTTAATGTCTACAGACAGGAGATCCACAAAGTGACAAGAGCAACCAAACGCCTGAGTACCAACACATTTCCCAGCGTCTCAATCTGCACATTCGTACCTACAATGAATACAGAAAGACAGAAGCACCAGAGCACGGACACGCTCTCTTCAGCTCCAGGGACTTCAGATTCAGAACCAAGGACAGCTGCCTTGTGTCCCGAACCCAACACCGTGACAGCTTCCTGTTGCAAAACTCTCTGCATGCTCGACTCATCATCATCATCATCATCATCATAATAATAATAATAATAATAATAATAGTGGTATATTGTTTTGTGTTTTTTTTACATCTGTGCTGTATTGTACTTTGTCTCTCGCGAATATATTCTAGCCTGGCGTTTGAAAGCAGGTAATTACAGTGTACATCGCATCCTGCATGTGTTAATCAAAGATTAGGAATGAAGCGAGTCTACACGCAGCAACAGAAAGAGAGGCGCTCCCATTTTAAATCACTGCTTTTATTGTACGGAATATTATTTGAATTTTAACAACCTTACCCCTTTGCCTTGATTCCTGATCTTAGCCGACATTTTAATCCTGCCTTCATATTCCGAACCTATTAAAAAAAAAAAAAATCTCTAAACAAGAACAGAACAGCTTGTATAGCACCGCATTCCAATCAGAAACGGTTCCCTGTTTCATATTCACCTTTGTACAGCGCGTATATGTAATATATATATATATATATATACATACACACAACAAGTGTCTACAGAATGAAAGACGAGCTAGCACGCACGCACAGATAGCCACACACAAAGACGCTCACCGAAAGAAGCCACACATATTTGGAAATACGTTACCGGCAGCTAGCAAGCAACAATGAAACACCAAACATGCATTTCAAGTGTAACGATGTAGCATTGCTTTCCGAAAAGGATCCGAAACGATCACTCTTGATTGTAACGGGCACAGCGTTTTTATTAGGGTGGGGGTGCATGTATATCTGTCACTGAGTATGCGCGCTAGAAAAGTGTTTTTTTTTCGGAATTATTATTTATCTAAGCATTCACTTGGTCCAGTTTGGACATTATCTTGCAAGGGGCGCGTCTGCGCGGCGGTGGGGTGGACGGGGGGAGGGGGGTTGTCTCTGCAGCCCGAGTCTAGCCTCTGTGTTTGTGTCTGGTTCATTTCGGATTGGGCGATGGAAACATAGTGTGCCAAGCGTTCGCGCACGGTGGGCGGGAATTGGGTTGTTTATAAACCCGGTGTGCGCGCCGTGGGCGGGAATACAAGACTGTGAAACTGAAGTCAGACAGACAGAGAGAGATAGAGAGAGAAAAGGAGAGAGAGAGGAGGACGCGGAGACAGAAGCAGCGGTGGCTGGAGCTTGTAGGAGGAAGCGCGACTTCCCCTGCCCCTCCATCCCCAGCACCTGTATGGAGGACCATCTCAGCCTCCTGCACTCGCCTCCTCCTTCTACTACCAAGCATGGGAAAAACAACAACATAGTAAACCCCGGCTACACCGAGGCCGAGCAGGACACCATGACAGTGATCACATGTGATAACATGTTGGAGGAAACGGCAGGGCTCCCAGGACTCCACTCCTTGGACCGCTACGAGTCAGGCAACGAGTGCTGCGAGAGGGTCGTCATCAACATCTCGGGTCTGCGCTTCGAGACCCAGCTCAAAACTTTATCCCAGTTCCCCGAGACCTTGCTTGGGGACCCCAAGAAGAGGATGCGCTACTTTGACCCGCTACGGAACGAATATTTCTTCGATAGGAACAGGCCGAGTTTTGATGCCATTCTCTATTACTATCAGTCCGGCGGGCGCATCAGGAGACCCGTGAATGTCCCCATTGACATTTTCTCAGAAGAAATACGGTTTTATGAACTAGGAGAGGAAGCAATGGAGAAATTCCGTGATGACGAAGGGTTTATCAAAGAGGAAGAGCGCCCTTTGCCTACAAATGAGTTCCAACGGCAGGTGTGGCTATTGTTTGAATACCCCGAGAGCTCAGGGCCAGCCAGGGGCATCGCTATAGTCTCTGTGCTGGTCATTCTAATCTCCATCGTTATATTTTGCCTGGAAACTTTGCCCGAGTTCCGGGATGACAAGGACTACCGCGCTCCTCTAGAGCCGGTGATAAATGGAACCTCTCCCTACCTGAGCAGCACGTTCACAGACCCCTTCTTTGTTGTGGAGACGCTCTGCATAATCTGGTTCTCCTTCGAACTGCTGGTAAGGTTTTTTGCTTGCCCCAGTAAAGCCACCTTTTCCAAAAACATCATGAACATTATAGACATTGTGGCGATCATCCCCTATTTTATCACCCTGGGCACGGAACTGGCCGAGAGGCAGGGGAACGGGCAGCAGGCCATGTCCTTGGCCATCCTGAGGGTCATCAGGCTGGTCCGGGTCTTTCGGATCTTCAAGCTCTCCCGGCACTCCAAGGGGCTGCAGATTCTGGGGCAGACCCTCAAGGCCAGTATGCGGGAGCTGGGGCTGCTGATCTTCTTCCTTTTCATCGGGGTCATCCTCTTCTCCAGCGCGGTCTATTTCGCAGAAGCTGACGACCCTTCGTCGGGCTTTAGCAGCATCCCGGATGCCTTCTGGTGGGCAGTGGTTACCATGACGACTGTCGGCTACGGAGACATGCACCCGGTAACCGTAGGAGGGAAAATCGTCGGGTCGCTGTGTGCGATTGCTGGCGTGTTAACCATTGCCTTGCCGGTGCCGGTCATTGTCTCCAACTTTAACTATTTCTATCACCGGGAGACGGAGGGTGAGGAGCAGGCGCAGTACTTGCGCGCTGGCAGCTGTGAGCACCTGTCCTCTGAAGAGGAGCTCAGAAAGGCTCCCAGCACTTCCTCTTTGAGTAAATCGGAATACATGGTGGTCGAGGAAGGGCTGAACAGCGCGTTCAAACAGCCTTTCAAGAGCAGCAACTGCACTCAAAACAACCAGAACTGCGTGACCGGCAAAAAAATCTTCACCGACGTTTAAAAACCAGTGAAACACGAAGAAGCGCTCTTAAAAACAATACTACCACTACTACTGTTAGTAATCGTGACGTGTCAGTGCAAGTATGTTGTGTGGAGGCAACGTCATAGGTATAGTAAACGTGTCCTGTTTCGTGGTCAAGTTCATTCGCTCTAGAATAACAAAATAGACTCGAGTTGTTTGCTAGTTCATAATTAGGAACGGCTGTCTCTGTGAGCAGGCCAATGACATCAGCTTTCCTTGTGTTTCCTTTAACTGGCAGAGGCGCTGTGTGTAATTCAAACCGTAGTCTAATGTTCAAATTGAGTATTTAGTCTGTTGTGTATGTTTAAAAAATAAGTATTCAAATGAAATACAACGCAAAAGATTAATGTGCGTAAGTAAAACAAATACGCGATAATAGATGTGTGTTTATTACCATAACGTGAGCGCTGCGATTTATTAATGTTAGAAAATGATTGTTAATCGGGAAAGACAAGTCGTGTATTTCAACAAAACTGAAATATAAGGACAGGCAGAAGAGCCCCTTCGAATCTGAAATGGAGACGTTCGTTAAATACTGTGTCTTCAGATGCCTGGTGAAATGCAATCTAAGTATCGTACCGCTATTTACATGAAGCGCATCTATTTCTATACGCCGTCATGACTCGGATACGTTTTTGAATGAAGAGACTGGATTGCGACAGGGAATACTACAGGAAAAGCTGCAGGCTGTGCCGTTCACTGTGGACAGATCTGAGGTGAACGTCTCGAGAATAAAGATGAGTCAAACCAAACCACTTCATGCGGATGCTACTAATTCTGCCTGCAGTCTCCATAGCAACCACCGTTTCCCAGGTAACCCCTTCTAACGTTGCCATGGCATCCCTCTGCGTTTCCACAGCAACCTCCCAGATGGCTCTAAAGCCTTCAAAAAAAAGAGCAAGCCGCTGTGCAGCGAGCGAAAGGGATCAGTGTGGCAAAAAAGAAATACCAATACAATTATAAATAAATGAGTACCGCTCCTTTCAGCACCTGTAAGGGGCTCCTTTACGAAGGCAGACGTCAGATTGATCCAGGTCTGTGCACTGAATATAATGTGACCCCTCTAATTAGATAACATTGGCTTACATATTGAACTGTATCAGATACACGTTCTCATTGTATAGCCCTATACAATGAGATGGCTTTAAATGGAACTGTTCAATGTGAAACCCAACACAAGCACGTGAGCAGGGCCATATCTAAATCTAAACCCGAGTCCTCCTAAAAACAAGAACACGTACAAACAACAATTCTATCAACCCAGAATACAGCACCCCCCCTCCCCGACAAGAACACCACTGGGAAGATGGGACCGTGAAAAAAGGAAGATGCCTGCGTTACTTCAAGCTACCACCAGGGGGTGCTATTCCCCACCAGATGGGGAATGGGGCGTGTAAGTAAACGGCACAGATGTGGAATTGTCATTGCTAGCCACCCAGGGGACAACATGCCACTCGTCTTTTGTTTTATTAAGGCGAGGATAATGCAGCACGGTGTCACAGAGTCAAGGAGACGGTCAATCGAAGTCACATTTTCCTTCTGCTTTGAGCAGTGGCCTATAATTAGCTGTAAGTGCGCAGCTGCGTGCGCACAGGCAATGACATTGCTCTCGAGAGGAGAGTGCTGAACACATTCCATTTTTAGCAAGCCCATTTACCGATCAAGTAATGAATGTGTTTCAGTGGCAGCGCAGTGGTGAAGGCCGGTTTATTCTTGAGCAGGTCTGGGGATTTCTCACCGAAATGTTAAAATAACCAGGCGCTGTAATTATAAACATCCACACACACACACACACACACACACACACACACAGGCACACGCACGGACAAGCGTTATCCCTAACTACACAAATTACAAAACTTGACGGCTCTGTTCTGGAGAACAAAACAACAATACGCCTTTAGGGCACTAAACTTGATGTGACGGGGAAGGAATGGGTGACAGACACTGCATTCCTCCATTTCAGATTATTCACCATGTTCAGTATTGCAAGAAAATACACGCAGATCCACTTTGCAGTGTGACCTACTAGTTATAATGTGCATATGTGAGTTCATGCATCATTCTAACTAAAGCCTCACTCATGAGAACATATTTATTTTTGTGTAAAGAAAAAAGGCCAGTCTCCTTACTGTGTGCTCCTGCATTCTTTATGATAGCTAGCACTAGACCCTCTTTACTGGTTACTCCCAATCCATATGGAAATGCTTTTTTTTAAAGCTGCCGTATATTTGTGTCGTTTCTTTACAGTTACAGAGCTGCTTGTTGGTGTTACTATTGAAAGTTTATTTCACTATCTATACCCTTTTTGGTTCTCTTTGTGTTTTTTTTTTCTTTAGTCAGTGAGCACATGGACCCCTGAGTGGCTGGAAAGACCAAGAGAACACGGGTTCAAGCCCAGCGCTGTCCACATCAGTACAGGTTTTGGTACAGTAGAAGACTCCTAGTAAACAAGGTATTTTGAACACCACCCTGACGCATTTTGCTAGCCCATATCAAAGCCCTGCTACTCGCACCTATAGCGAGTAATATTTGAATGAAGTAGGTGTGCAGGGTGAGTCACACAGCCAGGGGAGGGCAGGGCTGTGTTCTGGCTGTGTGAAATTGTCGATCCACAGGGAGCTTTGGCTCTGGTATGGGAGCCAGCAGACACCTGGTGAAGTCCAGCAGACACCTGCAGTGTTGGCCTTTGTCCTCCAGGGGGCGGTATCCCCTGTGGCGCTGGTGGGTGTAAAGTGGCAGTTGGCTTGCTGGTGGATCGCTGCGGTGAGGGAACACAGCTAGGCATTCTCAATGGGGGTTGATAAAAACACGGGGGAAGTAATTGGATAGCCTTTGCTTCTCATCAAGTCCCATCGTGTTGTGACAGGATAAAACAGGCATCTGAATGAGTGCAATATGAAGACAATCTGAAGAGCAACAGGGAACAGCTGGTAATCAGACTGAGACTTGGCTGTTCCACCGCTCGCTCGGCACATGGACTTGATTATAGTAATACTTGGTTACAATATATTCAGGAGGCTTGTTTCCCTTCCAGAATGAACACCAATGTGAATAGAATATTAATAAGAGCCGGGCCGGGTATTTAGAGGCTCCAGATGTTCTTGAGTGATAGAAGCATCCGGGCCCGCTGCAGGACCGGTTTAATGTGACCGCTCCCACAATGCAGCTGCTTCTAGCTCGAGGCACTGGACTGACAGGATCTCCCAGAAAATGACTTGGAATTGTGCTCTGGTACATGCTGTTTGCACAACACCATTTTAACTGCTTAAAACATTTGAAAAGAAGAGTAAATATCCTCAAATATATTTTATGTTTGTTTGTGTGTGTGTATATATATATATTGCCCTTACTTTTGTGTGATGCTGGCTGCAATCATTCTCGGTGTTTGTAGTTTTCGTTGCTCCAGTTTTGCCCATCATTTTGTTCTCTTTATCTGCCTGGCTTTGCGCTTGCCAGAGAGTCTTTTTCTTCAGTCTAGTCTGACGATATGAGGGTATCCACATAGTAAGGGTTTGTGTGTGTGTGTCTCATGAAGCATGTGGATTGTCATGTGTTTGATTTCATTGATAGTAAGGGTTTGTGTGTGTGTGTCTCATGAAGCATGTGGATTGCCATGTGTTTGATTTCATTGATAGTAAGGGTTTGTGTGTGTATGTGTCTCATGAAGCATGTGGATTGCCATGTGTTTGATTTCATTGATAGTAAGGGTTTGTGTGTGTGTGTCTCATGAAGAATGTGGATTGCCATGTCTTTGATTTTTCTCCCTTTTCTCCTCACAGAGGACGTACACCCCCCCCCCACCCCCCCTCCTCCACATTGCTGCCTTTGCCTCCAGTATTGTTCCAGATGCCGGTGATCTGAAGGTAATTTTCAGCTTCATCTGTCTCATCCTCGTTGGAATGGGGCCAGTCTGATGAGGCACTGTTCTCTTGTCTTAGAGATTCACAGGCAGCAGATCAAACCTGGATCCGAGTCAAAACTACAAGTGCAGCTGTGCCATTAAGACTGCAGGAGGTTGCTTTGACATTGTCTCAGTGTTGTCGAGTGCAGCTAGGCTTGCTTACAAAAGCAGCAGCACTAGATTAACGATGTGATCCACATGCTTGCTGTAATTAAATAATTCGTTCCGTTCTCCAGCATTGCCCTCTGTCTGTATATTTCTCATGATATTTGGAAGTTTAGGATGAAGTCTCGGTATTATAAGGCAGCAGTGGCTCTGTGCTGAGAATTTTAAACAGATCTGTGAATGGTGAGCTTGTATGTAATAATGGAGCTCTAATTACTAACATCCCCAAATATACAATTTACAAACATTGTGCAAAAAGAGCCAGCTTCTGTTAATATACTGGCATGCTTTATACAAATCTTCAACAATTATTAGATGTTAACAAGAAGAAGTGTACCGCATTGTATCATTCAGTATGGGATAACTCTTATTGCACTGTGCGTGAGGCTGTCATTGTTAAAGTCTGTAGGGAATCTATACTCTTCCCTGGATAAGGTAAAAGAGCACACAGATTCTCCAAGTGAGATCAAAGCTAGGGAGAAATATGAGGAACTCTCAATATTGCACATCAATATCCATTCAAATGACAAGCTGTGCACCAGTTAAAGGAACAACGAGTCGTTTCTAGATGTTTCAGGTGGTTATAAAAGCAGCATGCTGGTGTTCAGAATATAAACCGCCCTGTTTAATTATTTTGCAGGATCCAGAGATGCCAGCTCACAAGAAACAGAGGCATTACTCGACCCCTCTGCCTTCAACGCCAAGCCTGTCACAGTTACTCGACAGCACGGCATGTGATCGAGTCTCTTCAGAGAGAGAGGAACAGCACGGCATGTGATCGAGTCTCTTCAGAGAGAGAGGAACAGCACGACATGTGATCGAGTCTCTTCAGAGAGAGAGGAACAGCACGGCATGTGATCGAGTCTCTTCAGAGAGAGAGGAACAGCACGGCATGTGATCGAGTCTCTTCAGCGAGAGAGGAACAGCACGGCATGTGATCGAGTCTCTTCAGAGAGAGAGGAACAGCACGGCATGTGATCGAGTCTCTTCAGAGAGAGAGGAACAGCACGGCATGCGATCGAGTCTCTTCAGAGAGAGAGGAACAGCACGGCATGCGATCGAGTTTCTTCAGAGAGAGAGGAACAGCACGGCATGCGATCGAGTCTCTTCAGAGAGAGAGGAACAGCACGGCATGCGATCGAGTCTCTTCAGAGAGAGAGGAACAGCACGGCATGCGATCGAGTCTCTTCAGAGAGAGAGGAACAGCACGGCATGCGATCGAGTCTCTTCAGAGAGAGAGGAACAGCACGGCATGCGATCGAGTCTCTTCAGAGAGAGAGGAACAGCACGGCATGCGATCGAGTCTCTTCAGAGAGAGAGGAACAGCACGGCATGCGATCGAGTCTCTTCAGAGAGAGAGGAACAGCACGGCATGTGATCGAGTCTCTTCAGAGAGAGAGGAACAGCACGGCATGCGATCGAGTCTCTTCAGAGAGAGAGGAACAGCACGGCATGCGATCGAGTCTCTTCAGAGAGAGAGGAACAGCACGGCATGTGATCGAGTCTCTTCAGAGAGAGAGGAACAGCACGGCATGCGATCGAGTCTCTTCAGAGAGAGAGGAACAGCACGGCATGCGATCGAGTCTCTTCAGAGAGAGAGGAACAGCACGGCATGCGATCGAGTCTCTTCAGAGAGAGAGGAACAGCACGGCATGCGATCGAGTCTCTTCAGAGAGAGAGGAACAGCACGGCATGCGATCGAGTCTCTCCAGAGAGAGAGGAACAGCACGGCATGTGATTGAGTCTCTTCAGAGAGAGAGGAACAGCACGGCATGTGATTGAGTCTCTCCAGAGAGAGAGGAACAGCACGGCATGTGATCGAGTCTCTCCAGAGAGAGGGAAACCTCCAGAGACAGGCACAGACTGCCTTTTCACACAATGCCTATTACACACCCTGACAGCAAGCCGTTTAGAAGAGAAGCGAGCCACTTCATGTGAATGTGCCAAATGTTCGGTCACTACCTATTATTTGAATGAGTGGTCTTTGATCATATGGGCCCGTGATAAGGCTGCTGTGGTCGGACACCGCTCTGTACTACAGAGCACTCGGGGGACTCTGTACATTACACTGGGATTCTTTGAGACTCACGTTTGTAGCAATGGACGGGTTAAAACACGAACCAGAACCGTGAGTGCGTGAACAGAGCTGGCTAGGATTGCAATTCTTTCCACCTTTATTTTTGTAATTAGTTTTATTTTTTATGAAATGTAATGGGGCTGGCTTGCTGGTTCAGTGAGCTGGGTCTGTGAATACAGACTGCTGCTCAATTGCTCCTGTAAATGACTGTTCTGTGTGGATTAAAAGTGCTGTTAGGGTGCTCTTGTTCTGAGTGGTGTGACGGGCGGGCACCGATGGGTTATTAGGGTTCCTGTCCTGCTGATAAAGGGGAACGGTTTTGTCATGTATCATTATTTTTTAATTGCCTATTATAATTTCAAACCTGATTGACAGTGGCAAATGATTGTCTGCATTGTCTGTTATACTGGCTATTTACTCACACACAGCAGGGGTGTGTAACAGTCTGGGACCACCCCTGAAATTCAGCCATCATTCTGATCATTGCTTCTTTCAAAATGAAGTTAACAGCAGCTAGCGACGCCGACACTAGAAGAAAGGCTGTTTGTGGATTGCCTTTTATAATAGTTTAACTGCAGCATTATTACTGTGTGAACAGGACCAGCGCTGTGTTGACAGTGTTATGGCAGGTTGTTCTCAAAGTTTTCCTCCTCCCTCGCCCCCTATACGGAGGACAGCACTGATAGGAATGAATGTAGCAAAGAAGGAACACTGTGTAATCTCAGCTGAGCTCCCAGTGAGAAGGATGAGTCAACATCATGAAATGACGGCAGCATCCCAATCAGAGGCACGCGAAGCTCCAAATCATCCTGCAGAATGACTTCTTTATACAAACTGGAAGGGGGCTCGAGGTGAGGCTGGGAATGATTTAGCTAGCAATGCTTTCCTTTTAATACTGCACTCTGCCAAGATGTAATGTGTGTGTGTGAATGTGCATGTGTCAGCGTGTGTGCGTGCGTGTGTGTGTGTGTCTCAGTGTGTGTGTGTGTGTGTGTGTGTGTGTGTGTGTGTGTGTGTGTGTGTGTGTGTCAGTGTGTGTGTGTGTGTGTGTGTGTGTGTGTGTGTGTGTGTGTGTGTGTGTGTGTGTGTGTGTGTGTGTGTCTCAGTATGTGTGTGTGTTCATGTGTGTGACACTGGGGAGCGTTCTCAAGAGCAGATCCAGGGATGTGTTTACTGGCGTCTCGTATACCCGGGGGGACCCATTAGGTGACACATGCATACAAGCTGGGCTTTGTTTTTTGGTTTCAGTATCAAAGGCATGGTAGGCGGTGTAGGTCTCTCGTGCAAAATCTGTAAAAGACTGTTTCAATGATTTCATCCTTATGTAGGGCATGGGGATACCCATGTTGATATAGTTTACTGTATATTAACTGATTAGTGACCAAATAAAACTGATCATTTGTTTAAAAAAAAAAAAAGTAATCCAGTTGATGTCACATGTTGTGCTTTTTTCCTTTTCGATACAGCCTGCTTATCTAGCCGCTGCAGAGTGCTGAATACTTGCACTGGCACAGAGAAGGTCGTGGGAAACAGTAATGGCTGTGCATCACACAACACTGTCCCCCCTACACACCCCTCAGAAAGCTAGAAAGGAAACCATGTACACATTGGCACTGTAACACATTGCACTAACGAGGATAACGACTTCTGTTGCTTCAAATGTTATAAATGTTTGTGCTGAGCTGTGCCCTGGTCTTGTGATGTGAAATGATGTCCACTGTCCTGACCCTTGTGTCCTGAGGCAGCTCAGCCCAGACTCCAGAGAAGAAAGACATTGCTCCAGCTGGCTGTCTCAAATAATAAAGAAGATCTGGACATGGAATTCCCTTACTATTTCAATCCGCATTCAGTTTGTAAAGGCAGCTGTAATGCATCCAGTATATATTAGAGCACTGTAGCAGTGATTGTTTAAGACGCGTGGCTGAAGACCACTTCAAGTGGGCTGTGAGATGAAACATGTCTCTGGGCTCAGGCACATCAGAAAAAAAAAAAAAAACCCTAAGTCAGGGGCTTGAGACAGTGTGAGGCTGCTCTCGTTCCTCGTTTCAGACATGAAAGGGAGGCAGAAGGTCATAGAGGGGGACGAGATCAGCCAGGGAATGTGAGCTCAGGGCTCCCGCTGCCCTTGCCTTTATTAGAGCACGAGAAATGAATTATTAAAAGCCATTAAAGTGTGAGAAGGTCACGCAGTAGAAGCGACGGTTGGTGTGCACTCGAGCCTCTGAAGGCTCCTTGCGCTGAACGGGCCTGAACCTCTGACTGACAGCACCACTCTGGAGTATGGTTAACCATCCATGCTACTGACCCAGTGCGCTGCCAGGGCACCCCAGGGGTACAGAGCTGATGCTTTCATATCCAGCTCCATTGAGTCACCCTGTCTGCTAATCATTCCCCTGCTGGGCAATGCGCTGGTATTACTGTGTGATGGAGTTCCACGCTCCTGTATTAAACAGTCGGACCAGATCTGCTTTCCTGCAGCCGCTGGATTGATTTAATACATCTAACCTGAGCATTTTCCTTCACATTTTCAGTTTTACAATTATTTCATGAGCTCTTTAAGTATATACACCAACACCCCCTTCTGGACACTCACTGCACTGCTCCATGGCAGTAACACTGACGCGCTGTAGTAATCTATCCTCTTTGGGTGCCTGTCGCAGAATTGTACAGATTGTGGTGTTGGGGTGTGCCTCAAACGTGTGGCTTCTATTTTCTGAGATTGCAGAATTATTTTTATTACTATCAAAGAGAATTGCATCTCACTTTTACAATGTCATGACTTCATTCCGAATTTAAAAACAAAGAAATCAGTAACGGAGTTTCCACCCAGCAGTTTAATAACATGGGCAGGGATGGACAGAGTTTAGCTAACCAGGAAAGTAAATTGACCGTGAAGAGTAGAAACAAAGCAAACCCGAGCCACATGCTCATCCACACGGCCCGCCCAGGGGCCAGATGGCAGGACCGCTTTGCTGGCTTGAGATCTTTGGAGGCAAAGAACGTACACTGATGACTGGTTTATAGGTGTGGGTGAAAGCATTTCAGACAGTGAATGTCACAGTGACCTCCCCTCCCTCTCTCCACTGTGGGCATCCTTTATTGATGGCCCCTAAGCAGCTGGATCGCTTCCTTTGAAACGCTGCCCCGTTGTGACCTGTCTGCCTGTGTCATTCACATCCACAGCAGCTGTCTGTGTTTTATAACAGGAGAATATGTTCCAGTTTAATATAATCACACAGTAGAAAACATACAGCGATAGTGGTATTATTCCAAGGCGGCTATATTGCGGTCATTTACTGCTTGGCCACCAGAGGGCTTTGAATTCCTCCTCATCGCATGCGGTCCAATCGGGCACTGGAAAAGGAGACCCTGAGATTGCAAGAACTATCCAGATTCTTCACTGGATAAGCCACTGTTTAAAAACATTAAACATATAAAAAATAAATACCCTTTCTCAACATTTGTATTGCTACTGTCGTTGGCGTAAGGACTGTCACGCTGACAGACTGTTGAGGGCTGCGGTGACCCGGTTACCTGATTAAACTTCATGTACGGCAGTTGAAATTCTAATTTGCCAGTATTCCGGATCCTTCCGGCGCCATGATGTGGGTTATATACTGTTTTCATTCCAATCTGTCAGATTCGTTCACTCTGATTGGAAGCTCAGATGGCCTGTTTTGAAATGATCTCTGTTTGAAAGCGCGCTCTCCTGTTCTGTGATTTACATTTTTATAATCATTGCTGCGGGAATGATTTGTCTCCCTGCAGCCTGCCTGCCTCCCTCCCCGTGGGGACGTGACTGGAGGACAGGTTCCAGCACGCCCACAATAACACAGCCAACAGCATCAGCTCAGTCTGCAGCCTGGCAGTCAAGGTCAAGCGATTCAACGTTTCAATCAGAATTGAAATCGCCCCGGTTTTTACGCATTTAAAAATCAAACTCTTACGGATCGTGTATTTAATAATTCTGGTTAATACCGTGGTACTCTCCTTTTGTGCATCAGTCCTCTGCAGTTAGAATTGAAAGCAATTGCAGGTAAAATAATTTCATATCATTTCTCAGGCACTAACCCACCCTGCTGCCGTGTGCTGAGCCTCGAGGACGCAGAGAGGTCACAGCGCTGGTGGCTTCAGGTGCGTCCCTGCGCGTTCTGATAAACTAGACCCTTCATTGTTTCTGCTGAGGATGCTTTCTGTTCCTCCTGCTCGTTGCACCTGCTGTGCGGAGACAGAGGAGGCAGAAAATAGCAAGTAGGGCACCGGCTGTCAGAGTAGCGCCGGCAGGGGACCATCTCTCATGCAGTGCCGCAGAGCTTCCAAAACAGCTCGGTGATGCTGCGGTGATTGTTATGGAAAACGATTACTGCCTGCGGACTATATTGTTTATAATGGCCTGTAAGGTAGGTGTGGCCAGCAGTTTGAATCACTTGGTATCCTGGAATGAAGTCATTAAAGATCACAATGCATTCTAATGCAACCTGAGCCGCAGAGACGCCAGCATTCACACTAATACCGGAGCACTAGAACGCAGAACCGCTCCCCGTTACCGCTTAGCTCAAGAAAGGAAACGCGGAAAATGACATTTAAAACGGGGCTCTATTTAATTGGACAAAATGATGGAAACACCTGCCATAACATTATCAATAGGGTATCGGAGCCTCGTTTGAAGCGAGGCCTGTACCGATTGAGAGTAAAAATACAGCCGCATTATATATTTACTGCTGCTCAACATATCAAAATAAATCAAATATCCTTCTATAGAATTGCAAACCGAAATCTCAGAGATCAGGGAAGTGGAATCCTCTTAAATCAATAACCAAGGGATGCATTCCAGCACATTTAGAGCAGGGAATCAAATTGGGATGGAGCCGAAATCTCCCTGAACTCAAACCGGAGCTGCTTTTCTGGGTCTCCTAGAGACTGCTCTCATAAGAAACACTGTGGAAGACTGGAGACTATAGACCCCTGCACGTTACATTCCAGCATTACTGCCCTGCCTAGATACTGAGAGAGAGAGAGAGAGAGAGAGAGAGAGAGAGAGAGAGAGAGAGAGAGAGAGAGAGAGAGACCCACACAGAGCAGTGAGAAATACCAGGATAGGAACATGCATACAGGACCCAGACACCGCAGCACATCCTAAATGAATCATCACTATCACAGCATCACAAATACATTATGCACATTTAGAAATGGAAGCTATTTAGAGCCATATATACTCCGTATATCAGGTGTTCTCAAGGACAAGCTTCATCACATGGATGAAAAATGTTTTTGAATTACAAAATAAACCGGTCTCCTAAGCAACTGAAGAAACCTCATAAAGACTGTTCTGAGTGTTTAAACTGGGTTTTCATTTTTCACAGGCTCGATTTAAACGTCACAGAATGTGTTCAAACTGATAATGGAGACCAAACGCTGCGACTGTAATTAAACGAGACAGGCTAATGCGATGGGGAAGGAACAACCATGTCAGGGATGATGACTCTTGTTAATGCTGGCTTCAGAATGGAGCTCTGCGCTGCTAGATAATGCATGCGTTGTATGAAAGCCATTAAGAGGCAAATCACTCAGAACACAGTGATCCTCAGGTAACTCCCTGTGCCTCCCAGACACACCCAATAAAACAGAGCTCCTGGATACAGTTAAGAGAGGGGCCCCCCGTTAGACAGGAGACATGGCCTTCAAATGTATTTGACCTCACTTTCCACTGTTAACACCACATTCGTGCTAAAGCTGAAAACTCCCCGAATAGGCGCATACTGTATATGAATAAACGCATGCGCAGTTGTCTGTGACTCAAATGCAACAGAGCAGAAGAGGCACCGATGACACTAAGCTGGCTTGGCTTGTTATATATATATTATATTTTTTCAAAATTACAGCTATATAGCTTTAAGGTTGTTTTTGCACACTTTTCTTCCCAGTTGTTTGTTTTATGAGTGTGAGGTTAGGCCAGGAGCATTCAGGTGTAACAGTCGATCGTTCCTCTTTGTGAAACAGCATGGAGTAAAGCGGTTTAGTTTTCCCATATGTTCTGTGTGCAATTATACTTGCAACTCCACTACAAAATAAAACTGTATTGGAACAGAGAACTGCCTCCATATACAGTGTGTGTGTGTGTGTGTGTGTGTGTGTGTGTGTGTGTGTGTGTGTGAGAGAGAGAGAGAGAGAGGAGAGAGAGAGAGAGAGAGAGAGAGAGAGAGAGAGAGAGATGCAGTCAAAAGTGTGATACCCCAATCGATATACATATATATAATCCGCCCGATTTCACCCGATTTTTGCAGAAAAAAAAATTCACCAGACGCCCCACATATAAACCGTATTGTCGTCTAGCAAAGAACAGCACCTTTTTATTGAATGCATGATTTCCAGGTGACTAAAGCAGATTCTAGTAAATCGGGTCTGATATTGAATTATGATCAGACAGCTTCAAATATTGTTCCAGGAAGCAGATGACATGGCCCGCGACATTGTTTCAGCATATTTGATTTCTTGGGAAAGGACGCTCAGAGATCATTGTGATGGTTTTTAGATTGTGTTCGTACTGAATGACTTTGTGATGTTTTTTTTTTTTAATTATTATTTTGTATTTATTTTGATAGTGCTTGGTTTAGCGCCATTGCTAAGTACTCCGATTCTTCGGTGCACGGTTTATTTCATCAGCGCTGTGTTAAATAGTCTTGTGATGGTCTTTCTATACCCATTAGGAAGAGTCGGCCCCTCCCTATGAGAAGTGCCTGCATTATGATGACATTATTGCTTTCCAGAGCTAAGGTATCGGTTATGAGGCACTCAGTGAACGCACCCTTTCATCTTGCATTAGCACGCCCCCCTCCAACACCTCTTCTATCCGCTGTCTCGTCCGTTCAATAAGACTGCAGCTCCAGCTATCTGTTCCTGAGCTGATGTCTCTTTAAACTGTCCACACGTAGGTAAGGAGTGGTACGACAGTGCAGAGTGGAGCGCGCTCGCCTCGCTCGCGCCTGTGTCTTCTTCTTTGTATGCACCGCATAGCGCGACTGCAGACCCAACTGTAAGCTTTCACTACGAGCCTTATTTCAATTTTTTGGGAGGAAAAAATAGCGGGGATAGAGAGAGAGAGACCAAGCTTGAGGACAAACCGCAAAGAAATGCACGTTGCACGGTTGCTTTAACCACCAGATAGCCGGCACGGAGACGCCTATAGCACAATCATCCTTTCAGTTTTTTTTTTTTTAATTCTTGGTGCTAAGAGATTGAAGAGCTGCTTCTTGTCTATTGCTTGTTGGCGAGGGTGAATTTCTATGCATGTTACTTTTTTAAATGCGTAAAATGACATTTTATTAATACAGCTGGAAGGAACGCATGCATGTACTGTACATTCTAAAAAATATATATTTATTTGTGCAAATGCGGTGGGGTTCAGAGAGCATGTAGCAAATACTGAAGATACTCTGCTGAGCTGAGATTAGTAATGGATTGGTAAAGAAAGCGCTTGCAATAAGGGAATAATATGTGCACGGAAAATACAAACCAAGCATTTTAGTGCCTGTCCTGCATGCACGTGGATGCAAAAAAAAAAAATGTCGCAAAATGAGCCTTTGTGAGAATGCTGCTTAACATTAGAGGGATGCGTTGGTACCCGGAGGTAGTCGTGTTTCTTTTAACAATCTGCCAATTAGACTCAAGATGCACAGCACTAGCGGTGGATCGTTCCAAATTCAAGTTCCAATTCTACTGAGCGGAACGCAAAACGAGCGCAACAAAAATGTAGGCTACTGCATGACATTATATAAAGTTGCAATTGCCGATCGGATGAGCACCGCCTCCCCATAGTCCTGCTTCCTTGCTGCTAGCGCTCCCTTTGCAGCACTCGCTGTGCGTACTGTGTCGGGACTACCTTTGCTGATGTTTGTTGCAGGCAACGACCATCCTACTGAAGACGCGGGAGACGTCAGATTTTGCTGATCATAGCATCTTTGAGCCATTTATAGGAAGCTTTTGAATAACGGGAAAGCGCTCTCTTCGGCAGCACTGTACCCCCCGTCCGCCCCCTTAATGCTCCCTCCCGAATGATGCGGCGCTGATTTACAGACAGGCAGCCCCGCAAGAGGTGCAGACCCTCCCGCTAGCCTCCCGAATCCGGCGGGTTCTTCAGATGCGGAGACCTTGTTCACAGACTTCACTGGTATCTGGAGTGACTGTCGGTGGGAGGAAAGAACCACCGGCTGGGTGCTGAAAATGAGCGTCCAGGAGAGTGGGTTTGTTTTAGGAGGCACGTCTTGAGTTTGAGCTCCATTAAATGTCTCGGGAGACCTTAGATTTTTGGTTTCGGAAAAGACGCACGATTCCAGGTAAGTGCAGCTGTAGCTGAATGCGTCTGGATAACCATTCTGTCTAGAATTGCACGTTTAGTTACCTGTGAAAATAGCTTTACCATATTAAAATGTACGACAGGTGAATTAAGACATGTGACGGGGTATGTTGTGCTCGGTTTAGGCGTTTGCTAGTTCCAAGCGGCTCTGTCTAACTGTGTGCTCGGTTTTCTGAGCGGGGGGTCAGTTATTTTTAGTAGAGGGAACATAGCAAAAAGCTTGTTTTTGATTTTGTTCTGTAGAGCTTTTGTGTAAAACTAGCCTAATGAAATGTTTATGGGCGAGACCTGCTTCAGTGTTAATACTTTGATTACTCATAAGGAAAATCGGATTGTTAAATGAGCGGTCTGAGTAAAACAAGTATTTTAGAAAGCGCAGGCCAGTGATGATAGAATGCATAATATGAATCTCATTAATTCAAGCTGCTGCAGTGAGTTAATCAAGCAGATGCATTATTATTATTATTTATTATTATTATTATTATTATTATTATTATTATTAGTGGTAGTGGTAACAACCCTACTAATAATAATACAAACCATTGTGCATTGGGATAAAAGTGTTTGTCTTGGTACATATTTTATATGCATCTCTTGAATATTTAAATGCCAGAACACGTTCTCAGATGCAGTCTTTGCTCCTCAAACCTTTTAGAAAAAACAAACAAAAAAACAACCTTAGAAACATTCTTTAAATTATTTACGATTTTGGCATTATAGCAACCCAAGGTGCATTCCCAACCTTTGAAATCAGTTTGACAGAAACTGTCACAAAACAAATGTTTGAGTTTATGAAAGTGGAACGCCCCTTTCAATCTGGAGGTATTAGGTATCTCTTCAGACACTCTGTGTACAGCAGTACCATGTTATACCAGTCTGTATTCTAATGCATGGATGTTTTTTAAAAGTTATGGCAGGGCGACATTTCGAACTCCATAGAGTTCACACAAACTGTTTTAAAATTTCAAAAAAATGACCATATAATTAGTGGGTGAAGAGGCTGTGTGCTGCTCTCCTGGAATAGCTACACTTTGAAATGCCCACACCCTGTCTGGAGAAACACACTGCTAGTGCTACACTTTATAATACGATCCTACATCAGAACCAGCCAGCGTGTTGTCCGATCAGTAATTCAGCCTGAATGGTGGTGTGCATTTCACCCTGTCCTTCCTATTTATAAAAATGAGTGCACCAAGGTCCTGAGATGCATATGAAAAACTTAAAGTGCAATTCGTTCAAGTCAGTTTTACTTTTATATAGAAGAGATTATATATATATATATTATGGATAAGATTTCAGGATGTTTCGGACAATATGTTCACCTTCAACTGAAAGCAGTACTAAAAGTTTAATCTTAAAAAAGGTATTTATATTATATATATATATATATATTATATATATATATATATATATATATTATATATATATATATATATATATATATGATTTCCCAGGTGCATCTTTGTGTATAATGTAACAAAATGGCTGGTGATGAAAATGCTTCATTAAACAAAATCCCTACAAGTTAATCAAAACGTGTTCATTTGCGGATGTGGCCTTGTGCCTGTGACATGCATGCTCATGCTTCTGCTGAAGGTGATTAAGAGTCTGAACCTCCCCCTCCCTGTTTCCTCTGTGCTGTAGATCAGACAGGCCATCGCAGTGCCAGCATTGGAGGTGGAACCAGCTGCTGATCCGGGGTCTGCAGCGCCTTCCTAGTGCTGGAGTAACACTTCCGTTTATTAACCCGAGCAGAAATCTGCGGGCTTGATCTCCAGCCGAGATGACCGTGGCCACTGGGGACCCCACCGACGAGGTGTCCACCCTTCAGGGTCACCCCCAGGACATTTGCAACCCTGAGACTGATTACGAGTGCTGCGAGAGGGTCGTCATCAACATCTCGGGTCTGCGCTTCGAGACCCAGCTCAAAACTTTATCCCAGTTCCCCGAGTCTTTGCTAGGGAACCCCAAGAAGAGGATGCGCTACTTTGACCCCCTGAGGAACGAATACTTCTTCGACCGGAACCGGCCCAGTTTCGATGCCATCCTGTATTACTACCAGTCCGGGGGCAGGCTGAGACGGCCAGCCAATGTGACGCTGGACATTTTCTCAGAGGAGATCCGCTTCTACGAGCTGGGGGAAGAGGCCATGGAGATATTCCGAGAGGACGAAGGCTACGTCAAGGAGGAAGAGAGGCCGCTGCCGGAGAAGGAGTTCCAGAGGCAGGTGTGGCTTCTGTTTGAGTATCCTGAGAGTTCAGGGTCAGCCAGGATAATTGCTATCATCTCCGTCATGGTCATCCTTATCTCCATCGTCAGCTTCTGCTTGGAGACCCTACCCATCTTCCGAAATGATGAGGAGGAAAGGCAGAGGGCAGCTTTCTACCGGATGTACCCCAACAGCACCACAACCTTCCCCTCCACTACCTTCACAGACCCCTTCTTCATCCTGGAGACCCTCTGCATCATCTGGTTCTCCTTTGAATTCCTGGTGCGGTTCTTCACTTGCCCCAGCAAGGCAGGCTTCTTCAGCAACATCATGAACAGCATAGACGTTGTGGCCATCATCCCTTACTTCATCACTCTGGGGACGGAATTGGCCGAGAAGCCTTCGGATGGCCAGCAGGGTCAACAAGCCATGTCCTTGGCCATCCTGAGGGTCATCAGGCTGGTTCGCGTGTTTCGAATCTTCAAGCTCTCCCGGCACTCCAAGGGGCTGCAGATTCTGGGGCAGACCCTCAAGGCCAGTATGCGGGAGCTGGGGCTGCTGATCTTCTTCCTTTTCATCGGGGTCATCCTCTTCTCCAGCGCGGTCTACTTTGCAGAAGCTGACGAAGAGGAGTCTCAGTTCATTAGCATCCCGGATGCCTTCTGGTGGGCTGTGGTTTCCATGACCACAGTGGGGTACGGAGACATGGTGCCCACCACTATTGGAGGAAAGATTGTAGGTTCGCTCTGCGCCATCGCTGGCGTCCTGACCATCGCCTTGCCCGTGCCCGTCATCGTCTCCAACTTCAACTACTTCTACCACCGGGAGACTGAAGGAGAGGAGCAGGCTCAGTACCTTAAGCCGACCAGCGACCCCAAAATCCCATCCTCTGATGAGCTCAAGCAGAGCAGAAGTGCTTCTACAATCAGCAAGTCCGACTACATGGAGATCCAGGAGGGAGTGAACAGAAGCGAGGAATTCCTCGGGGACAACCTGAAGGCAGCCAACTGTGCCCTGTCCAACACAAACTACGTCAACATCACCAAGATGCTCACAGATGTATAACTGCAGGAGAAGCCTCGGGGGCTGGGGGAAGGAACATGGAACCAGTCTCCTGTGTAGAGGGTTAGCAACGAAGGCGCTGACCCACTGCAGAGGAGAGCAGAGAAGTGCAGAGAGGAAACAGAGCCTGTGCAGTGAACCCACGAGCATCACCACAGCCCCTCAACGTGACGATCTCTCCTCCCAGCACTTCATAATACAATCCTGCAGCATGCATGGGGTTAGTCTCATCTGTGGGACGGTTTTAATAGACTCACGGTAGCTAAAAAGTAGCAAAGATTAATCCTGACTCATACAAGCCCTCCCAATTCCCTCTAAAGAATGTGCAATACTAAGATTTTCTTTTTAAATCTCTTTTTCGGGATGCGTAGAACTAATCAAATGAAAGGTCGTCTTAATAAAGCAACACAACGCGAATCAAAGCCAGCAGGCATATCATTGATCTCGAAATTGCTGTAAGCTGGAGGGGATGATCATATATCTCAGAGGAATGTTCCACATGACGTTATGTATGAGACACTTTGTGATACTGTGAGTAACACACCCACAGTGGTGACGCCTGCTTACTTCACAGCTGCGATGCGTTTCTCTTTGTAGTGCTGGATTTGTAGGGAAGGCTCACAGCTTCTGTTTCTGGGGTGCCTGTGAGTCTGCTTGTGTGTCTCTTCACCCAGCCTCGTTTCAGAAGCTTGCTGCATTGGTTATGCTCACTGCAGTGTGCCAGGATCAAGACCCAAAGGGAAGGATGCTGGAAACGAGAGAGCGGTGATAAATCTTATTTAAAACCCTCCACCCCCACCCTTCTCCTACCCACCCCTCCACCCCCTAGCCCCCCTGTTATTTAAAGGGGAAAGTGAAGCAAGGCATGCCTTCTTCATTAGATTTGTTATGCAGCACACAGATCTAACCACGTTATCATATTGACATTTTACTAACGGAGCAAACAGCATTCCTAGCTCACTTTCAGGGTCACCAAAGATTCATTTACTGCCGCTGCCCGAACTATTTATTTATTTATTTCATTTAATAATCTAATTTCCATTCATTCTTCTAATGCTGGGAATAAAATAATAATAATAGTTTGATGGGACAAAAAGTTTGCTTCCTCTACTGTGTTTAGCCTATAGGACCTCTTATATTACTGTTTGCATGACATTCTTTGTGGCATGCATCTGTATACTTACTGTAGAACACATATGTGTTGCATATATATATATATAAATATCTTATATATAATTATATATTATATATAATATAATATATATATATATTTTTTTTTTTTTTTTTTTTCTCCGTGGTATATAAACACTGATATGCAATATATAACAATAAGTCTTTTTTTTTTTTTTTAATAGTTGTGTGACTTTTTGCTACCAGATTAGTTTTTTCTCAAACACTTAATACTGTAGGTCGCTTTCAGGGGTTCAGGCACAAGAAGGTTGTACATTTTTGGGGTGCGGAAAAGGTGACCAGGGGAGCCAAAGAATATAAAAGCAAGAGATCCGTAAATTGAGTGAATAAGCTGCTCAGACCAAGCGCCTGGGAGCTTAGTGAAGATTGCAGAAGAGGCTGCGGGCCATCGCTGATGCTGGGTTGCTTCAGGTGCAAATGTAATTTGCCTTGTTCTGATCACTCGCAGCTTTTAATAAGATTGAAGTGAATCATCATCATCATAGCGCTGTCACTGTTTCAGCAGATTAATATTCCATGCTTTTCTTCAGGCTAATAATGAAAGACTGGAATTAAAATGACCTGCAGAACATGCTGTTTGACTTGGTGGAAAACTGCGTCAGTGTTTCTGTATTGGGCTTGCTGTTCAGAATATGCTGGTGATCAGTATTGGGTTGCCCAGCACATTGCGCTGTCCAGCTACACTGTGTTGACTGTAGTGTATTGGGCTTGCTGTTCAGAATATGCTGGTGATCAGTATTGGGTTGACCAGCACATTGCGCTGTCCAGCTACACTGTGTTGACTGTAGTGTATTGGGCTTGCTGTTATAGTTTTACAATTCCAGCACTGTGTTGACTGTAGTGTATTGGGCTTGCTGTTCAGAATATGCTGGTGATCAGTATTGGGTTGACCAGCACATTGCGCTGTCCAGAAGATGGGGTTGGTGGGGTTTTGGGGGCTGTAGTGTATTGGGCTTGCTGTTCAGAATATGCTGGTGATCAGTATTGGGTTGACCAGCACATTGCGCTGTCCAGCTACACTGTGTTGACTGTAGTGTGTGGACTTGCTGTTATAGTTGTACAATTCCACAACCTGAAGATGGGGTTGGTGGGGTTTTGGGGGCTATAATGACAACCTTCTCGTGTCATTCTCTTTCATTCCAAACTCGTCCATTATATATATGATCAGTACACATAGACGCTTTGTGTCTGCTAGCTCTGAGAGGACCATTGCTCTTCTGTATGTAGCCGTGCTGATGTATTGTGTGCTTTAGTTGTCTGGATGTTGAGAGACCTTCAAGAGTCCTGTTCTGTACTCAGAATGGATGACCTCTAAGCTTCCTTGAGTCTGTGAGAGTGATGGGAGCAGAGGGAGGGAGGGAGGGATGTCCACAGTGTGGGTTTGATTAAAAGCACAAAACAACTTACACTCCCACCCCCACTTATCCTTTACCCCCCCCCCCGAGCGAGCGTGCGTGCGTGCGTGTGCGCGCGCTCTCCTGAAGGCTGCTGGGATTGAACCGCCCCGTTTCCACAGAGACGATCAATAAGGATTCTTCATCAATAAGTCCTGGAAGGGGCCCATGGCTCATGAATAAAACCAGCAGAACAGTTTGGAAAAGGCCCGCTCACAGACTGGACACTGGGACTGGGGGGGTGCGTGTGTGATCAAGCACTTTCATTGAGGAATATAATACAGGACATCCATTCAGAGAGCAACAGCTGAGCTTCACAGTCTTCAAATCAGACAACTTGCACCGGGCTCACAGAGGAAACCTTTAGTCGCTTTTATATCCTAATAACACATATAATACTACTAATAATAATAATGCTAATAATAATACTACTACTAATAATAATAACAGTAATAATGATGATAGTAATATAAGAAGAGTATTGTTATAGCACTACCACCATCTGCATAATCAAAGAAGCTGTTACAATCTGGGTTATCGTGAGCGCTTTGGTAATTAATGTCTTCTATGAAAACAGCACAGTCCGGGTCTTTTCTTTGGGGGGGGGGGCTGAAATTCACACAGATACGTGCTGTCTCTCTAGGCTGTTTCTCTAGGCCGTCTCTCTAATCTGTCTCTCTAGCCTGTCTCTCTAGCCTGTCTCTCTAATCTGTCTCTCTAGCCTGTCTCTCTAACCTGTCTCTCTAGCCTGTCTCTCTAGTCTGTCTCTCTAGCCTGTCTCTCTAGCCTGTCTCTCTAGTTAAACTGTCTACAGTAGTTGCTTCCAGTGTCAGCTCCTTAACCTCCCCATCTGCAGCTCTCCTGGGGAGATCAGGAATCGGGATGGAAGATGAAACGATGATGGAAAGAGAGAGGGACACGCTAACGAATGCGCCGTCATTGTTTCAAGGAGCCTGTATTGATCGGGATACTGGGAGAGGGCAGCTTTCATCTGCAATGCAACGCCTTCTGAGATTCTTAAAACACATTCCCAGGCTGGTGGCTATTTTGAGCTGGTCAATATCCAACTGAAACCTGGCCCAATGAAGAAGCTGGTTTCAGATTGCAGAGGAACAATGGAAAACTATGCAAGCAGCTGACCTCTCTCCCCAGACTGCTGACTTACCGGACCTTATGGATTTTCTTTATTTATTCTTTTGTATAAAAAAAATAAAATAAAAATAATAAAATAAACAGGAACTCTGAAAAAGAGTCCACTGAACAGATGCACTTCACAGGACTACTAGAAGAACAGGTAGAGATGATCTGGGGCACTGCAGAAACTGCAAATAAAATGCATCTAATCCTTCCACATCGTAACATCGTAACCTATTAATATCAGTAAGCAGAACAATACTATGTATAGCAATGATAAGACCAGGGTTTATTATGACACTGACTGGAAGTTGCCCTCTAGGTTGTGGAATGGGGAAGTGGTTTGACCCTTACAGTAAGGGCGATTTGTAGAGAAATGCGACTGGTCAGAATTTACCAAGGAGTAACTTGGTGTAGAAATCTGGATTTGCCTGATATTAAGGGGAATATATGACAATTACATGTACAAATGCATTACCTTACCTTACCTTAATTCAAAGGTAACTGGAGAAGGGGATTTGGGCTCTGAAAGCCTCTGATCCTTTCAAGGGCTCCAGAGTTAAAAAGCTTGAAGGAACATCAGATTCCGCATCTACCATGTGACCTCTGACCTCTCCAATTTCTCTTTAAGTCTGCCTCAACCTCGTTGTGACTCACCATGGTAACCCAAAATGTCAACCAATCAGAGTGGCTGTGACACTTGTTTCAAGTCCAGTGACTCATCAAACAAATTGAAACGTTTGAGCTCCTGAGATATACATATTTTAAATCGCCTGATCACTAGACAGCCGCCTCGAAATGTCCAGATCCTGAGAGAATTATCTTTGTGAGTTCACCCTCAGGCATGCAAGAGTTCAAAGTGTTAACGAAGGTGTTTAAATTGATAGGGGTGCAGTAAAACAGAAAGCAGAGGCTGATTCTGAGGCGATGCCTGCAGCCACAGTGATGTCACGCAGAGTGACCCTGCAGGGTCTCCCTGTGGCCAGCAGGGAACTACAGGGTTGTTTTTCTGCACTCGGGTATGCTGGGTAGTTGCTAAGGTAGGGAACACACACCGTTCATCCTTTAGAAACAACTCCATTCATAGTTCCAAACGGGAACATGCACTGATGGCTTTTTAGTGGCAATGCTAACATAAGGAAAGACGAACACTTGCTTTAATAGCTTTCTGTTGTAGACTTTTGCAAAAGACATTCACTAAAGCCTTGTTGGAATGTGCCTCCCGTGCAGGATACATTGTCTAAGCTGCGTTTTCCTCATGTTTCAGGTCCCTCCTGTTTTTAATATTTTATTCTGTACGGTTCTCTGTTTGCTTCTGCTTAGACCATTGCTGGTCATACTGACTGACTTTTCCAGTAAAAATTGCTTCCGAAAGACACACAAAAAAAAAAAAAACAACAGAATATTGCGTTCATGTACTGCAGTGAAACAGAAGACATGTTTTCATTTAAATGCAGAGTAGTGCCGTTCTGTGTGTGCAGGATAACATCTGTGCACAGGGGAATCCCTTAACACTCACACTGGGTTGATCAGACATGCTTTGTAATGTACTACTACAGCTAGCAGGCTAGTGAATTTTGACAGCACAGGCTGGGGTGGTTGGTCCAGACAGTGTATTGGCTAGTTATATATATACACACACACACACACCACGCTGAAGCTGTGTCTCGATCTGGCTTTTGTACTGTTAAAACTGCAAGCTCTCTGCCAATGTGTAAGACAAAGCTTCTTTAACTAGAGAGTTGTAACTGATTGCTGCTTCCCTCGAGACGCTTCTCCTCTCTGTTTGAGCGCGAGTGTCGATGACTGCGTCTGATTTCTCCACAAACCATCAAGACCTCTTCTAGACGTGGCGAGCGTTTCGAACGCCAGAGCCTGGATCTCTGGAGCCACGGTGTAATTAAGTCACAGCACACGGGCTCATTAGTATTCTGCATGCTGAGTCCTGATTGGCTGGGGCCGGTGGAGGTGCTCAGCATGTGAGCCGTGGGACCAGCTCGTCCAAGCTGCACTATTTTGAGGAATTCGTTTCTCATCCAATTAGGCAGTGCCTTCGCCCCAGGCAAGCAGCCCCAGACTGTGAGGAAAGCCACTTATAACAATAACCTTCGTACAGTAGCTGCCCAGCAGTGCTACTAATGAAAGCCTGTGCATGTTATCTGAAGAGAGCCTGTCTTGTTTGTGTGTTTTTCATTTAGAGCCGTGACGCATCCCCTCTATGTATTCTGCAGTACTTGCAGTCTGTCAGTGTCAGCAGGTTTTGGTATCAAGGCCAGTCCTTCCTGTGTATTTGACTTGAGTGTTAACTGATCCCATTGAGATGTTCACAGTAATACTACAGTGAATTGACCTGTGCCAGGGATCTCTCTCTCTCTCTCGCTCTGTGTTTCTCTCTCTCGCTGTGTTTCTCTCTCTCTCTCTGTGTTTCTCTCTCTCTCTCTCTCTCTCTCTCTCCCTCTCTCTCTCTCTCTCTCTCTCTCTCTCTCTCTCTCTCTCTCGCTCTCTCCCCCTCTCTCTCTGTCTCTCTCTCTCCTCTCTCTCTCTCTGTCTCTCTCTCTCTCTCTCTCTCTGTTTCTCAGCTTCAGTGTGGTTAGTGGTCTGTTGGGAAGCAGTGGTTGGTGTTTAAAGGAGCTTATTTGTTTGTTTTGTCAGAAGGCTGATGATGCAGGGCAGATGCTGAAACAGATTGCAGTGATAATCTGTGCTCCTGATTCCTTCGCTTTGCTTTTTGTTTGTTTGTAAATTAGATCTGAAATCATCTTAGTCACACAAGGTCAATATAGAGCTTGTTAAGGGTTTTCATTGGAAATGTGGCGCTGCTTTGATCAGTCTCACCCTACATAGTGAACATGTTAAATGCCTTTATTTTTCACCTATCTGTTATAGACACTTTTTGTTCGGATTGAGATAAAATAATGATTCTTCGCTTGTCCTTATAGAAGTCATGACAGGCTGTTTCTGATCTGTCTCGGAAGCTGGCTAGGGACCAGGTGAGTCAGGCTTGGCACTGCCCTGTCTATAATCCCCCTGGCAGAACCTCGTGCAGCAAGGATGGGCGAGATTCAGAAATACAAACAACGAATACTCTGACTAAACTAACCCCAAAGAGCAGCCAGAGACGCTGCAGTAGCGTTGGTTAATATCACTACAGGAATGGTTGGTTCAGTTACAAGGCGGCAGAGTATCCTCTAACAGTCATCTGTTGAATAAACATTGTCTGCATATCCTGAGAATCCAATAACAATGTGACATCACTTCCTGGAACCAAGCCACTTCCTGTGCTGAAGGTCATACCACACAGGAAGTGACTTCATACCCAATTCCTTGTTTGTTTGTTTTCTAATCTGCAGTTGAGCGTTGTGCTTCAAACATGTGTCTGTATTAAGAATGATAAAATAAAGGACCAAATGAATAAAGTGTAATCATGCTGCTAATGCGAAGAAGAGGCAGGGAATTGGTTAAAAACATTGGTTACCTTTAAAAGAGGATTGCTATAGTAGTGGAAATGTAAAAGACAGTGAAATACATAAAAACAAGAGACCTGTGGTTCAATAACATGCCTATACTTTGTCTTTTCATTGTCAGCACCCTGACAACTTTTTACACTGAGAACTTTAAAGTCTGTTTCAAAACTCTTTTCAAAATGTCCGCTCTAGTGCACTGGGGTTTGAGATCTGTCCTCTAAAATCACTGCAGGAAGAGCGATTTAAACAAACAAACAAACAAACAAACAAACAAACAAGTGCTCTGTGTTTTGTGTTCCGTACCACATCATGGATCGGCATGGCTGTGTTACCTGTGTGCCAATGTGGGCACAGCAGTCCTGACACTGTGTTAAATAACCCTTGCAGGATGTTAAGAATGAAAGGAACAATGACACCGCGTCATGTAAACAGTGCCGCAGCACGCGGGGACGTGGAACACTGGATTTCTCGGAACCCCGTCACTTCATTTTTAAGAGGGGTTCACTGTGTTGAGAGCTGATAGAGAGGTTCTCTGTGAGGCTGGAGACAAACACCAGCGAAGGTGCTCTCCTCTGCAGCTGTTGTCAGTTACCAGTCAAGCAGATGTAATGTCTGCTAAGGAACTGTGGTTATTGTGTTTGGAGCCGTTTCCATCGAAGACCTGCAGCACGCCAGCTGGCTCATTTATAAAGTATCTGCTGAAAGGAAAATGTTGGTAACCCTACAAACCATCCAAGACTCTCAAGAGGATGGTCTTGTTTATTTGCAGGTCTGCTGGAGTAAAAGCAGGGTTTTGTAAGCCACACGTTCGTTCTCATATCACTTCATTTCTTACCTGTTCGGTGTGTTTGTTGCCTGTCACTTCATTTCGAGTTGTTGCCACGTCAGGGTTGGCATCTGGATTGCCTGGCAAGGGGATGTCTGCAAACTGCCAGCAGAATGGCCAGGAGTTAGGGGTGATCTGTAAATTACAACACAAGAAAAGGTGAGGCAGTGACAGTAACAGTGAGGTGGTTTAAAAAGCAGTGGCTACTGTTTTAAACACAATGATGTTCAGCGCATTCTCAAACCTAGAACATTGATACATGTACCAATCTAACCCCACAACCCAGACCAAGAGCTTCGCTGATAATTGCATGATAACAGAGTTTACAAGATTTTGTAAAAGGCACTGCAGCAAGCCAACAGTAATATGCATCCCATATCTATTTCAGTAATGGTTTTGAAATGGGCCCCATGTTTTATAGAACTAATTTAATGTTCCTTTATCTGTCTGGTAGAGCCTCTCTCGCTGCAATGCATAAATCGTTCAATGATGCCATTCTGTGAACGTTGAATGTTTCTCTCCTTTTATTTTAGTATCAAAGAGCAATAGCATAAGACTACATTAACATAATCCCACAAGAAGATACACCCAAAATACAGAAGCTCGGTATCACTGTGTGCGTCCTGCTTTGTAAACATCAGAAACGGATTCACAAATTTGTTTGCTATATTGCATTCATTTTAATCCAAAATGCATGCATAATATTCTCAGTTTGTAACTTGTATTTTCCACACAGTTCTTTTGATAATTGATAATCTGCAAAATAATTGGTTCCAGACAGAGACTGCGGGGAAAACAACAATACTTGCAATGTTCTGTCTAAAATGACTAAATGTCTCTGTACTGCAAGTTTTGTGTTGCTATCAGTTTTGCAGATGTGAATGTCGTCATTATTTTAATTTTCTGCCCCATTTCAAGAGGCCAAGTTTCCACCTTCTAGGCACCGTTCCTCTTGTATTGAATGAAACAATCCTTCTTCCAAAACAGGCAAAAGAAAACCGGCAAGCCTTTCCCAGCTGCTCTCTTTGGAACGTTCTTCAAATAAATAAGAGAAGAAAGAAAGATGAACGGCTGGCTAGCTTTGTGTTTGAAATGAATTGCAGGCAGTCTGTTCTGAGTGTGTACACTCTGTAGGTCAAAGTCTTTCTCCGCTCGCTTGTTATTTATGTGAGTCAGTTCTGAAAAGGCAGCCCAGTGATTTAATGAGATGTGTTTTCTTTGTGACTGCTCTGAGTGTTAAAGTGTGATTGAGGGAGGGAAAGGGGGATCTCTGCTTCAACTACCCAGCCTGAACAAGCGCAGCTCAGCTGGGCAAGTTCAGCGAGACTCCAGGATAACCAGGGAGACCCTCTGCATGCCATGGCTGTTCTCATTGAATTGAACCTGCAGTTTAAAACCAACAGGCACAGGGCAGCTGCAGATTAGCCACCTTGTATTATCAGCCCAGCGCTGGATTACAGCAATGAAAAAAACAGATATGCGCTCTCTCCAGTCATTCTGGGAATCTGGCTCCAGGACCCCTTTAGAAGAATTACAGGTAATTCACCTTGAGACATTTAGAAAGACTGAATCTTGCAGATTATCAGGCACAAGAGATAGTCTTACTGGGCATGGTTGGGAACTATCTACCACTGTTTATTTCAGTTGAATAAAGTGGATTAGAAGCAGACGACTCTCATCCTGCTCTTTAAAACGGGTTTACCTTGATCTTGGGCTACTGCTCCTCAGGTAAAGCAGGGATTTTATTCCCGGTTGTCAAAGCCTGAAGGGTACTGTTTGGGTCCACTTCTCTGATTGGTTGCTGGGTTTGTGGACCTATGACTTCTTATTGGTTCAAATCAGGGGGGGGGGGGGGGGGCGCAGGGCTGGGATTCAGTGGCTACTCTGTTTACAGGTATACTTTTAATCCAGTGCATGCCAGTGTTAGAAATTAGCCAACGCACAACTTTTACTTCAAGTATTTCCAAAAAGTAAATGGTGCGTTTGTTGTCGCCTGCCACTATTGTAACAGACCTGCTGCATTGTTATTGCACTGAACACTGGCACTTGAATGATGACGACTCTTCCGCACATGACTTGTGTTTTTTGTTTTCTAATGAAGTCATTAATAAAATTGAAAATGCTTCAGCCTTATCATTACATCTATTGGTCTTGCTCAATGGTTGTTTTTTTTTTACAGCTTCCTAGAAACAAAGTTGTAATGTATATTTAATTGAGCGGTTAGCTGGGAAAATCTATAATGCATCATGTTATATAAAACAGTGTAGTAATGCGATGTATGTTGATAGAGACGCTACAGTACAGAAAATCGTACTGGAGAAGTGTAATATAATATATATATATATATATATATATATATTAGATATATATATTATATATAATATATATATATTATGGTCAGGTTTCATATTAAATGTTGTGTTGCTCATTGAACCAACACAGAGCTCCACAGAAAGAGCGAGATCTGGGCGGTAAATAGATATGCAATTGATATTAAATTCATGTTAAATTAATAGTTAATAAATATGCAATAGCTGGTTTCTTGCTAAATGTTAACCAAATGTCGATTGAAAATGTAATTGCATATCACGTCCATTTACATAACGTTTTGTTGCTCTTGAAAATATGTAATCATTTCCCATTGTTTACATGTTTTTAATTGAAAAGACAGCTAATCTGACTTACATGTTGATGGAAAGTAACAGGGAATAATTGAACATAAATGTAATATGAATTGCATACCTATTTAATATTAGATTATGCCATGCAGTATAAGCGTTACCATCTGGGCATAGAGAATAGCTAAGCTCTTCATGCCCTCCTGACAAGCAGTGACTGATGCCAGAGCTCTCTGATGCTATCAGCCCTCATTTAAAACAATGTGGTTGTCTATTTAAAAAGCAATCTGCTAGCACAGTGTTTAGTGCGCGGTTCACTGATTTTTTTTTTATCGTTAATGCATCACAATGGCAAGATCGTTGTACTGCATTGAAGTACGAGGTTGATGTTGAGTATTCTGTTATTCACAACGACTCTGAGTGTAATATACGAGTCCATCCTCCTTTAGCAAAGTGTTACAAGTAAGTGGGTTGGAATGGAATTCCTCGAGTGCAGTATCCTTTATAGATCTCACATGTGCAGTTTGGAAAGAAACACACATTTAGGTAGCTTTGCTCTTCCCTGGTTGCCTAGAGAGAATTTTGCCCCACCCCTTCAACCTCTTCCTCCCCGTCATTATCCAACCAGCTGCTGACACCCATAATGACTGACATGCTCTCAGCCAGTAACGTGCTCCGACCCGGAAGGCTGAGGTGAAGTGACTTTGGAAGCGAAGCAGTAACAGGCCTCCTGAGAGAACGGCATCCTACTTACTTTAACCTGGTATAGCACCAGCAGGTCAGATGTGCGGAATGGTTTCGTTAGCTACAGTAACTGTAGGCAGAGTTGTGTTTATCGTTAACGTGTCCAGCCTAAACTCAAAGTAATATTTGCATGTGGAGCTAGAAACACACACTCACATTGCAGTGTTGGGCTGTATTATATGAAAGAGCGTTTCAATACTATACAGAAACTGACTTACACCATGTGAGCCCCCAGCCAAGAACAGCAACTCGGCACGACCAGGATTCAAACCAGCAAGCTCCTTATTGCATGACTCCCAGATTAATAGACAAGACGTACAGGGCGAGGCTGAACATGTACCAGAGACCTTGCAGACTGCAAGAGAGCGTCTAAATCACGTTTTTTGTGTCTGCACTCACAACTGTTATGAAGCCTCGTGGAGAGGCCTGTATTGTAGCATCTCCTTCGCCCAGCTCAGTCAGAGAAGCGCTCGTCTGCAGACAGAGGTAATGATGGCCTGACGTCCTCTCCAAATCAAATCAGGAACAACATTTCCAATGGGCCGGGCACGCGTGCCACTTCAAAGCTTTTCAGCACATTAGGACAATTCAGAGGCGGATAGAGTTACCGAAAATAAGTGAACCGCAGATGGATTCAAGGTGGCTAAATGAATTAGCAGCCAGATCTGTTTTCTAGGTTAATATGTACAGTACATACATCCTGTAACAACTATTCGGCACGCTGGGTCCAAAGCACAGAAACTCAAACAGTGATACCGATAAACAGGCTGAAACCTGCATGAAATCATTATTGAGCCTTTGATATAATATACATATAGCTAGGGCAAAGCCATTAACTTTAATAAGTGAGGCCAGGGTCAAAGCAAGCCAAAGGGATGGCTCTCATTATGCCCATCAGTCCCTTATCCCCTGGGGGTATAGGGTGATCAAACTGACCCTCACCAAAAGATATGAATAACATTTTTGCTTTTTTTTTCAGTAATTCAGGACAAAGCACCACCACACAAGCAGAATCTGACATGAGTACCACTGAGGATTTGGGGGTATATCTCAACGATGAAACATTTGTCCTCAAAAGCACATTTGGACAGACTCTGTGAGGCTGACCCTGGGGTAACTGAAGAGAGGAGGAGGGGTGAGAATAGATTGAATAAAAGAGGGACAAGCGCTTAGACAAAACCATTGGAAAAAGACATTTCAGCAGGCGTGCAAAGGGCTGTATTTCTAACTAAAAACACGTCCCTAAGGAAGACAGGTGTATTGTGTTTGCTTGTTACACTGCAGACTCCATACCTGCAGGATATACACTCCCTTTATCTTCACCAGCTCTTGCTGGGTTAAGCCTCCTCTGGGTGCTTCTCTTTGCCTGCCTGTGTGTGTGCTAAATTATTACTGATCTGTATCCCAGGCCCTGTTCTCTAGGCATGTCCTATTTCAGAAACTCTTTAAGGAGAGAAGCGCTTCAATCTTTTTATTTTGCAAGTTAAATGGGACCATAATCAAGCAGAAACACTCCTGAGAAAATTCAAAAGGCTCTTTCCACCCATAGATGAATGGAGCGCATCTAAGGGACGAGTTTACAGGGAGCACGATCAATCCTGGAAGGAATGCTGGCTAGGGAAATGCTGGCTGCAATGTTGCTCGGATAACGAGCTGAATTGGTGAGCTGCCGCAGAGCCTGGATTATAACAAGACCCTCCCATTGCAGGTAATGGCAGGAGCGTGCCCGTTCAGTTCAGCGCGCTCTTACAAGACAAATCAGCAGCCGTGCTCTATAAATATCTGCTGGGATAGACATGGGAGTAAATCAGACCATCTTACAGTAAAAAAAAAAATACCCGTTTAACAAACGAGAGCAACGCCCTTGCGTGCAGTAAAACAATGAGCTATTTATTTCCGAAGCCATTTCACTAGTCATTCACATATTGTGTTATATCAGAGAATGAAGACATGGCAGTGTTTACCACCTGCTATAATATATTCGGGCAGTGGGAAAGAAAGAAAGAAAAAGAAAGAAAGAAAGAAAGAAAGAAAGAAAGAAAAAGAAAGGAAGACCCCTGTGAACAGTTTGATCGTCTCTCTCTGTCTCCCTCTCTCTCTCTCTCTGGGGAATCCTTGGCAGTTGATTTGATTCACCATGTCATCCTATATCTGTCAGTGGAGGCGTCTGATTTAATAGATGCTTTTCTTGATGGAGGAGGGGAGGGGAGTTACATGGATGCTATCAGTGTCTGTGAAAGATGACGGAACCCCCTCTATACACCCACAGGAGATAGATTGCATCATCCCCGGTGTGTCAGAAGCACTCTGTCCAGCACAGCCCGAGTGACAGTCCAGTATCATACCGTGCGGGCAGAACGACAGTAGCGAGTTTCTAACTTACGTTTACTATCAGGGATGGTGTTTATTTATTATTGTGTTTCATTTTTATTTTAGATGTACTATTACATAGAGGGCAGGTCAAATCTCGATAGAACATGGTGAGCTATACACATCGTAACTCAAGTTGGTGAATCGAAAAAGAAAAAAAGTTGAAAAGGATATACAGTAGCCAGTTTCTAATACGTTTACTATCAGGGATGGTGTTTATTTATTATTGTGTTTCATTTTAGATGTACTATTACATAGAGGGCAGGTCAAATCTCGATAGTAGATGTTTTTTTTCTGTTTTTTTTTTTAAAACCAGCCTGATTTCCTGGGAAGCACACACATATATATATATATATATATATATATATATATATATATATATATATATATATATATATATATATACACACACACACACACACACACACGTCATCGCTGCCGCCTGCCCGTCTCCCCTCGCCTCTGCCACCAGCCAGCATACGGGAAAGTGACAGGGGGTACCTATTTATAACCTGCGAGGCGAGGCGCTTGCGGCTCCAGTTAATAAAAGAAGCGAGCGACTCCTCGCAGGCACTTCACAAGACAATAAAAGCCACCTGCCTCTGTTATAAGAATGATCCATTCCTGCCTGGGATTCCCAAGTGAGATAGCGGAGTTATTTCGGTACCGGTCTTTGAGATTTCACAGGCGCGGGTTTATATCTCTGGTGTAGAGAAGCTCCAGCCAGAATGGACGAGGCGGGCGATCTCACCGCTGCGGATAATAGGGCAGGTGCTTCCTTATCCGTAAACTGTTTTTAAAATTACATTTCAAATAACGTGACCAAAGAGGATATATAAAACATGCTGGCCCTTGTTGGTAAATGGTCAGAGGGTGGAGAGAGCTCGTTTGTCCGAAGAGCGTTATTGTTTTTGGAGACCGCAGGACACTGTGAGTCTAACCGCTGAATGGCACCGTCAGTTGGCGCCGTTTGCAAAAATAAAAACATGAGAGCATACATAAATAAATAAAGCAGGAGGTACATACAATTGAGGAGGAATAACGGAGAGCACCGATAGCCATCTCCCCATCCCCTGGGAGCGGAGGCTTCAGTAAAAGACCATTCGTCTTCTCCCTTCCCTATACATAATTCATGCAAGAAAAGCCACATAAAAAAGCACATCTCCAGCAGAGGCAGATTAATGGCAAGCAGGTTTGGATTAAGCCCTGCAAATCCTGAAGTGCATCATCAGTGAGAGGTCTGGTACAGAAATAAATCAGGGAATCCTAACTGTACAGTCAATATCAGAATGCAAAACCCCAGTGAGGGTTTAAATATGCTTCTCTGTGCCAGAGCTGCTGCTGGAAGCGCGGAGAGTTCTGCAGAACTTTCTTTAAATCTGCTTCCAGTGTTCCCCTGAGGAGACCTCTGTGCTCTCAGGAGCGAGTGTATCTTTGATGCAAATTTAGGCGTCTCCCTGGCTTGCTTCAGAAGCAGCTCTTATAATCTCCACAGTCAAGCTCATTCAGTGCAGGGTCAGCCGGTGTTCCCTTACAGGTAAGCGCTTCAATTTACCTGAAACACAGAGCTTGCCTGGCAGCATGTGAAATTCCACCCCTACAGAGCATGCTCGCCACCCTCTGGATCTGCAAAGAAAAATCCCATTGAGATCCCATTATAATCTCATGACACAACCTACACAGAACCATGATGTTGAAATGACATCACAATGGACATAGAACGCTAGCAGAACCATGGTGTTGCAATGACATCACAATGGACATGGAACGCTAGCAGAACCTTGGTGTTGAAATGACATCACAATGGACATGGAACCCTAGCAGAACCAAGGTGTTGCAATGACATCACAATGGACATGGAACTCTAGCAGAACCATGGTGTTGAAATGACATCACAGTGGACATGGAACCCTAGCAGAACCATGGTGTTGAAATGACATCACAATGGACATGGAACCCTAGCAGAACCATGGTGTTGAATTGACATCACAATGGACATGGAACGCTAGCAGAACCTTGGTGTTGAAATGACATCACAATGGATATAGAACTCATACTGCACAGAGGCTAGATCACAAACCGCATTTCTCATTGCTTGACTCAATCCTCAGAGAAGCTGCCAGGTTACTGTTGGCTTGTATTGACTTCCTGGGGGTGGAGTGGCTATTTTAATTGAGCCAGTGATCTATAGCAGGCTGAATTGAGGTGTTGGGGTGATCCATTGCACTTATATCTGTGATCTTCTAATAGGTTAATTCCACGCCAGCACAGCCCATGGTATACAGCCATCACAGATACCGTGGCATTGCTTCAGACAGCCCTATGAAACAGGACAGGAGCCTGCTGTGAGTGTGCTGCATGCTGCGCAGTGTCTGGGCACAGTGAAGGGGTGCCCTGGTTATATTCCATTACAGCTCAGAGATTGCGTCTCTCCATTTCTCTGTAAGGGAATACCCCTAAAGCAAATGGAGAGTGGCTTTCCAGAGATATTATTTACTGCACTGAGGCAGCCCAGAGTCTTCTTCATCAACCCACATGCATTTTAATGAGGGGACTGCCCTGCGTGCCTGTGGATCTACTGCTCATCCCAGGGCTCCAGAGACAGTGGCACTGCAGCACTGGCATTGCAATGGTTCTACAGGAAAGGGCACTGTTACCACAGTGGCATCAAACTCTCTATACACAATGCGGTACTGGGGTAGCAGCAAAACAACTTCACAGTAAAAGCAGATTCGTTTTTGTTGTTGAAAAGTAAATTAATCCTTTTCTAATAAAAATACATTCATCAAGCATTTGTAGAAGAATTTGGACTCGAATCCATCAGCTGTACAGTATTTATAATGCATACATGCAAAGCTGTATGTAGGTAGGTATGTGTGTATATATGTGTGTATGTGTGTGTATGTGTGTATGTATGTAGGTATGTGTGTATATATGTATGTGTGTATGCATGTAGGTATGTGTGTATGTATGTGTGTGTGTATGTGTGTATGTATGTATGTAGGTAGGTATGTGTATATGTATGTGTGTAAAGACATGAATACGTACAGACATGCTCATCACATACAGCAGTAATCTTGCAGTTTAAAGCCACCCCGCACATTTACTACAGACAGGTGGAATGTAAATGAGCAGAGCACCTGGTTTCCTGTGTGGCCTGGTCTGATGCAATCTTGTGCTGTCAGGGAGCTGAGGGGAGGTGGACACCGAAGCAGGGCTCCTGCAGTGTGAGTCAGGCTCTGCTGCAAGGGGACCTGCCTCTGCCCTGAGTGAGTTTAACTGAACGACAGGCAAGAGGTGTGCAGGTCTGTGTGTGTGCGGGTCTGTGTGTGTGTGTGTGTGTGTGTGTGTGTGTGTGTGTGTGTGTGTGTGTGTGTGTGTGTGTGTGTGTGTGTGTGTGTGTGTGTGTGTGTGTGTGTGTGTGTGTGTGTGTGTGTGTGTGTGTGTGTGTGTGTGTGTGTGTGTGTGTGTGTGTGTGTGTGTGTGTGTGTGTGCGTGTGTGTGTGTGTGTGTGTGTGCGTGTGTGTGTGTGTGTGTGTGTGCTGGTCTGTGTGTGTGTGTGCGTGAGGGTAGGTTCTGGTTACACTCTCCGGTCAGGTTTCCAAATCGAAGCCTAAATAGAGCTTTACCTCTTCAGATCCACTGATTATTGTTAGCCAGGACAGCCGTGAATTCTCTGATACAAACTGCCTGGCTCTGCTGCTGGGTCTTCAATTGAAGAGCTCTTCAGATCTACAGGTAATATACAGGTGAAGTACAGCTGATATACAGACTGCCTGGAGGGGAGTGATTGGGGGAATAATTAGGATATTTTCAGCTGATCTTTTTTTTACCCGATTATATCATTTATTTATTTAATTATTATTTTTAATTATTTTAGTGGGTTTATAAAGTGGTAATAACAAGTTTTATTGCACATTAGCTCAAGTTTTTCGCTATTTGTTGTTGGTTAGTTAAATCTTCAAGATGAAAATCTGTGTGAAGTTTAAACAGAGAGTCTTCATGTCCCATTCTGATCACAGGCATGTTTAAACCAGCAGAGCAAAGCGTCCGCAGCATCCTGTCATTGAGCTAATCACAAACGCTGGCCACTTGCATCCACAGTGTGCTGTTCATAGGCCTGTGTTCCTATAAACTGGGTTTTCAGAAAGGTTGACAAAGTGTTAGCTGGAAACTAGTGCTTGAATTACGAGGGGTGGAGTTACTGGTGTCTCCTAAAGTCAGCTCCATAGTTCTGCCGGGGCAGCCCTCCAGAACGGCTGCGGTATTGTTTAATTTAATGAGACATGATGTCCAATACTGTTCACTCAATCCTCATTTCTGTATCTATCATTGCCTTTTTGCAATGGCTATAAGGCACAGAATAACTGTTGATAGGATTATAGAAGAGAATATCGCACAGTGCAATGACACTGACAGCAGGGTCAGAGGAGAACGTGTGTGAGATTCTTTTCTTTTCAGCCCTTGCAGTAATATACTATAAGATTCCATCAATCCCAGCCTTACTCCAGTGATGAGTGAACTCGGCACAGCACTCTGCGAGTGTTCAGTGTGCAACGTGTGCGCGCGGCGGAAGATGCCGCTTTCCTATATAGTATAAACAAATGCTGCATTACAGCCTTTCCAAGAAAGGTTTCCGGAAGCTGTTGTGAAATTCGACCGTGGCGTCTGAAACAGCAATGCTCAGTCCGTTGGCTGAGTAACGCTCTCATCTTAATGCTCAGACTGTGTTTCCTTACTCGCTGGTTTGCATTACAGCGCTATATGTGATTGCAAAACATTGTCGCTGCTGGAGCTGCCCCCAGGGTCCCTAGCATAGCTGTCCATTCCGATCGATAAATCTGCATCTATAAACATGCCTGTGACCCTATATTGACAGCTCAGCAAGGCATGAGCGCATTGCACAGTTCCAGCAGTGTGGGGCTGATAATGTGCCGTGATGCTGCTGTGGATTAATAGTGCTTGTTGTGTGTTCAGGGTATCGTAGGTTTGTTCATAGATTTGTGACCTGTCATCTCATAGCACTGATGGCTGCTTCATACCATTGTAACTGCCCTTGTGCAATCGTTCCCCTTTCGTTGTTTTGAATACCAGTTCTTAAAGAAATTAAAACGTCACATTTTTGTGCCAACACTCTACCTGCTGCCTGCCAGTCCAGCACAGACCCCCTGCCTGCCAGTCCAGCACAGACCCCCTGCCTGCCAGTCCAGCACAGACCCCCTGCCTGCCAGTCCAGCACAGACCCTGCCTGACCCCCCTGCCAGTCCAGCACAGACCCCCTGCCTGCCAGTCCAGCACAGACCCCCTGCCTGCCAGTCCAGCACAGACCCCCTGCCTGCCAGTCCAGCACACCCCCTGCCTGCCAGTCCAGCACAGACCCCCTGCAGCCCAGCACAGACCCCCTGTCTGCCAGCCCAGCATGGACCCCCTGCCTGCCAGCCCAGCACGGACCCCCTGCCTACCAGTAACTACTATGTAAATACACAGGAATTAGAGTTGCTCTATTTTTACTAACCCCTATGAAACAGCGTTTGTTAGAATGTAAGTAAACTCTCTGTTAATGGTTCGTCAGAATTAATCTGCAGCGTGATGTGTGATAAGAATCCACGTCGTTCTTCAGGATCAACTCTCTTAAAACTTCAAGGATACAGGCTTATTATCATAACGCTTGTCTTAGAGCATTGCAAAGTTCTTAATTAGTACCACTGCAAACTTTATTCCCAGACTTACTCCCTGACTCCAGGATGCACTGGGATCACTCTGTCTCCTTGTTTCAGGTGATGCTTGAGACACTGTGCAGGATATAGTACGCGGGTGGAGGGCACAGGGTCATGTGGTCAGTGACAAGTGATCGGTCTGAGTCACTCAGATAATGTGGCACTTTCCATCTCACTGGATTACAGGGGGAGTATCCGCTACGGTTTTGAAAATAGTTTTTTACATATTTAATTTGGTAGCCTGAGGTGACACGCACACACACACTCCCACACACACACACACACGCACACACACACACACACACACACACACACACACACACACACACACACACACACACACACGCACACACGCACACACCCTCTCTTCCACCTGCTGCACACTTATTTCCAAAGGGACCCTCGTAACCAAGAAACAGTTAACTGGGAGCGCAAGCAGGTGCTTTGCACTTCACATCTTCAAGACTAGACTTGTGTGTGGCAGAGCAGTCACTGCCTTTTCTGAACAATAAAAAAAAAACATTTCTATCAGTCTACAAAGTCATAGATCTGATCATCTTCCATCTTCCTGTTCACAGACTTGCAGAGGGAGAGAAGACCGCAGCCCAGGATTATCTAGTGCTGGAAAGACTGCATTGCTGGCCTCTGTTCTTACAAGGATTGCGTTCCTCTTTCTCGTGATTTTGTTTATTTGTATCTTCCATGCTGGCGTCTCTCTGGGCTGGGAGGGGGAGCTGATATGACCAATTGCCGGCAGATGGAGGTGGCACTTGTGAGTGTTGAGAATTTGAACGGCTTGGGAATGGGAGACCAAGGTGATCGTGGCTATCCTCGCTACCCCACCGAAATGAGCACCCCTACCAGGACCACGGATCGCCCTCCCAGCTACTGCAACAACCTCCAGTACCAGCAGGGCCAGCAGCCACAGCCCAGCCTGCCCAGGAGGGGACGATCTAGCTGCGCCAGCATGATCTCCAGCTGGAAGATCTTTCTGAACAGCGAGGGGACCCAGAGTGAGGCCGTCTTCACAAAACTGGCCATGGAGTGTGAAGAGGACTTGCTGGGGGTCCAAGGGGGGAGGAACGAGGGTGACCAGAAAGTGATCATTAATATTGCTGGCTTGCGCTTTGAGACCCAGCTCAAGACCCTGGAGCAGTTCCCTGAGACCCTTTTGGGTGACCCCCAGAAACGGATGCAGTATTTCGACCCCATGAGGAATGAATACTTCTTTGATCGCAGTCGGCCCAGCTTTGATGGGATCCTCTACTATTACCAGTCTGGGGGGAAGATCAGACGTCCAGCCAGCGTTCCTTTAGACATCTTTGAGGCTGAGATCGTCTTTTACGAGTTGGGGAACGAAGCCATGGAGCAGTTCCGGGAAGATGAGGGCTTCATCAAAGAGGTAGCGGTCCCGTTACCCACGAATGACATCCACCGGCAATTCTGGCTCCTCTTCGAGTACCCGGAGAGCTCCAACGCCGCCAGGGTCGTCGCTTTGGTCTCTGTTTTTGTCATCGTGGTTTCTATTGTCATCTTCTGCCTGGAGACCCTTCCCGAGTTTCGAGAGGAACAGGATTTTTTCTCCACGACAGCCGATTTCTTCAACCTGAGCCAGGAGGCTTCCCCCTCCTCTTCTAACCCAGCGAGCCCCTTCTCAGACCCCTTCTTTATCATCGAGACAGCCTGCATTGTGTGGTTCTTCTTTGAGGCCTTCGTGCGGTTTGTGGTCTGCCCGAGCAAGCAGGAGTTCTTCCGCAACATCATGAACATCATCGACATCATTTCCATCATCCCTTACTTTGTCACCTTGATCACCGAGTTGGTAGCCACTCCAGAGCCCACCGCGGGACAGACCATGTCCCTGGCTATACTCCGCATCATCAGGCTGGTCCGTGTCTTTCGGATCTTCAAGCTCTCCCGGCACTCCAAGGGGCTGCAGATTCTGGGGCAGACCCTCAAGGCCAGTATGCAGGAGCTGGGGCTGCTGATCTTCTTCCTTTTCATCGGGGTCATCCTCTTCTCCAGTGCGATCTACTTTGCAGAAGTGGACGAACCCCAGACTCAGTTCACCAGCATACCCGAGGGTTTCTGGTGGGCTGTGGTGACCATGACCACAGTAGGGTACGGAGACATGTGCCCGATCACTCTTGGGGGCAAGATGGTGGGTACCTTGTGCGCCATCGCTGGCGTCCTGACCATCGCCTTGCCCGTGCCCGTCATCGTCTCCAACTTCAACTACTTCTACCACCGGGAGAACGAGGAGAAGCCCACGATACCCACAGAGGGAGAGGCATCCAAGACGGCCGCAGAAGACGGCAGCACAACCTGTCTGAACCAATCTAACGGGTCTCAGCTGACCGACAAATCAAAGAACAGCAAGCTCTGAGCTCCGGGCAGGAGCCGACACACTTTTCCATTTCCAAATGCTTTCTTTCACTAGGACCCTGGAGGTCGGGCTCTCCTTTACAAGGGAGTCCTGGAATGATGTAGGGGGGGGGGGGTGGAGTTCAAAACCCCAAACAATCACCTTATCTGTCAGCAGTACAGGCTGTGAAGTAACAAAACAACAGTCTACACCCCCTGCCATCAGCAAGGGGGAATCTTCTCAACTGAAAATGTGTGAAACCCTTACTGGCTATAACAATTACCTTCCTTACTAAATATAGTTACAAACGCATCCCCCGAAGGATAGTCTTTTAAACGTGTTGCTCTCGTGTAAGGTTTCTGAGACGAGGTTATTTTAGTGGTGAGCAGGATGCTCCTCTGGTTATTCCACTGATCCTGGGTGTATCCCTGTGGGTTTGAACTCTGACCTGCTTCTATATGAGGATTAGCACATCATTCCACCAATCCTTTCATTAGAAACAATAACAGGTGCTTTGCATTGTGTCTTTCTATTTTCACACACAGTAAAACCATATTGCTTAGATTAAAAAGGTCAATAATAACACTCTAAAGGGGAGGACAATAATCTGTTTTCTTGCATATCCATAAATGTGACAGTCGCTTGTGTAAATACATACGTTTGGTGATTTCAGTGTAATTCTTGTGTGTAGCAGCTATCTTGAATTGAAACCCTGGAAACCCTGTTTCAGTTTAAGGGTGTGTGCCTTTCTCTCTCTCCCAGTGCACACACAGAGCTGTGATGACCCAGTGTAAACGCCTGCATGGATTCTGCACTGAAACACTGTATCAGGGTTCTCCATTCACTGTGACAGTGTATCCATGTCAACAACAGGAAAGTGATGAGCTAGATAGAATGTCAGCTCGTCAGAAACGAGAAATCCATTGCCTGTGCCCGCATGGAACATCAGCTGCCAGCTTCACAGAATTATTATATTTCAGTCTGAAAACAAACTCGGTTTCGGGGTGCTGTGAAAATAAAACAACGTTTGATTTTCCCAAACTGCGGCAAACTCCCTCTCTCCCAAAAGGCACCGAACCAAACTGCCAAAAGCCCGACGGGGCAGCCCTGTAAGCATCAACAGCACAGACCTGGAAGTGTCTGCAATGGCTAATACTGCCCCCTCCTGGTGACACAAGCATTGCAATGTTCTAAAGCTACCCCTTCATTGTTGTCTGCAGGAGGCAGCTGGAAACAACTCAAGACTCAGGAACTGCCTCGTCAGGGTCTGTATCCGTGTCAATCCGGGGTGCTGCTACACGGTGATATGCACTTACCTTGTCAGCGTGCAAACTGTATATATTTCTGAATCATTCCACAAGTCTATACTGTGTAACGACTGTAGCTAATCTTCAAGTCCTTCTTTATTTAAACTAATGTGTACTCCAGTTTCTACCCATAACGATTCTACACAGGGTTGTGTGCAGTAGTATAATAAATCACAGTGTGTGTGTGTATATATATGCATTGCATACTTGTTTAATTGCTGATGATCAATGTGATACAGAGTCACATATATTACTGTTTAAAATAAAGATTCTTTAGTATGTAATTGGTTATTTTTCTTGGCTAAATACAGCTGAAGTAAGTCATGAAGAAATCTACAAAATGTATGACTTCTGTAAAGTTCTTAATGAAAGCCTGGGCTATTAAAGGACATATTTATTGGTTCATATTCCTAATTTACTGTGACTGACCAATATGGCAAATATATCACGTGCATTAAAGATAGTAATTTCCAGTACAGCACTCAGTAAAACAGAAGAACATAAGAGAAGTTTGGGAGAGAGAAGAGGCTGTCTGGCATATCAAGGCTTGTCACCCCGAGGTCAATTTTAATAGGATGTTGGAATAGCAAGCCAGTCATTTTCTAAACATTCTCAGTGTGTCAGATGCTGCTACTCTGTTTGAGAAAGTGCTGGTGCAGGGTAGCATGGAGAAGGCTGCTGGTGCAGGGTAGCATGGAGAAGGCTGCTGGAGCAGGGTAGCATGGAGAAGGCTGCTGGAGCAGGGTAGCATGGAGAAGGCTGCTGGTGCAGGGTAGCATGGAGAAGGCTGCTGGAGCAGGGTAGCATGGAGAAGGCTGCTGGTGCAGGGTAGCATGGAGAAGGCTGCTGGTGCAGGGTAGCATGGAGAAGGCTGCTGGAGCAGGGTAGCATGGAGAAGGCTGCTGGTGCAGGGTAGCATGGAGAAGGCTGCTGGTGCAGGGTAGCATGGAGAAGGCTGCTGGAGCAGGGTAGCATGGAGAAGGCTGCTGGTGCAGGGTAGCATGGAGAAGGCTGCTGGTGCAGGGTAGCATGGAGAAGGCTGCTGGTGCAGGGTAGCATGGAGAAGGCTGCTGGTGCAGGGTAGCATGGAGAAGGCTGCTGGTGCAGGGTAGCATGGAGAAGGCTGCTGGTGCAGGGTAGCATGGAGAAGGCTGCTGGAGCAGGGTAGCATGGAGAAGGCTGCTGGAGCAGGGCAGCATGGAGAAGGCTGCTGGAGCAGGGCAGCATGGAGAAGGCTGCTGGAGCAGGGCAGCATGGAGAAGGCTGCTGGAGCAGGGTAGCATGGAGAAGGCTGCTGGTGCAGGGTAGCATGGAGAAGGCTGCTGGAGCAGGGTAGCATGGAGAAGGCTGCTGGTGCAGGGTAGCATGGAGAAGGCTGCTGGTGCAGGGTAGCATGGAGAAGGCTGCTGGTGCAGGGTAGCATGGAGAAGGCTGTTGGTGCAGGGTAGCATGGAGAAGGCTGCTGGTGCAGGTACAGTGAGCGCTCTGTCTAAAACACCTCTGCAGTGACTTTTAGTATTTCACAATGCTATAGGTGTATAGGAAGCCTGTGTGGAACAATTGGAGATTAATTTGGTTCAGATATTGCACTGAAATGAGAGCTCAGTGGCACTGATAAGGTAACATGGTACCCCATTGTGCATGGGTTTATGTGATTCCATTGCACAGCAAAATGTGAAGATATGTGATATATTGTACTAGACCCAGCTGCACAATCAACCACATTGTGTGTGTGTGTGTGTGTGTGCTGCGAGTGTGTGTGTGTGTGTGTGCTGCGAGTGTGTGTGTGTGTGTGTGTGTGGAGTGTGTGTGTGTGTGTGTGTGTGTGTGTGAGTGTGTGTGTGTGTGTGTGTGTGTGTGTGTGTGTGTGTGTGTGTGTGTGTGTGTGTGTGTGTGTGTGTGTGTGTGTGTGTGTGTGTGTGTGTGTGTGTGCAGCGAGTGTGTGTGTGTGTGTGTGTGTGTGTGTGTGTGTGTGCTGCGAGTGTGTGTGTGTGTGTGTGTGTGTGTGTGTGTGTGTGTTTGTGTGTGTGCGTGTGTGTGTGTGTGTGTGCGTGTGTGTGTGTGTGTTTGTGTGTGCTGCGAGTGTGTGTGTTTGTGTACAGTAATATCTCTCCCTCAGTCTGTGTGCTTCTCAGCTGTCATCCTTCTCACTTTAGGAGACACCTTCCCTGTGTGTGAGCAGATATTAATGGCAAAGTGACCTTGATTGTGGAGAACGAGACACTGGCCTGTCACAAGCACTGCAACAATCTGGGGGAATGCAGTCTCATAGATAAAGCAGAAAGACAATGTTACTGTGTTTATTTTTATTTGTGCATCTCTCACTGCAGCACAAGTCGGCTGAACAAATCAATCTCTGTGAAAAAAAAACAAAACAAAAACATGTTTGTGAAAAAGCTCTTCTCTGTGCTCCTGCTTGCTTCGCTTGGTTTTTGGGGTCCCCTTGCTGAAGTCCCAATCCGTTCTCAGTGGGGTTTAAATGAGGTCAGAGTAGCTGGAACAGCGTCTTGACCTGCTGTTAGAAACCATAAACTCAATGGCCTTGGTCCTGCTGCAACTCAGCACGGTACTGTACCTGACTCTGGATCTAATAGCAGACGGTGCACACCCTGTATTTGAAATGCCAGTATTTACCACAGTACAGTCTGCTGCAGTTTTCCCAGGCTTTTCCCAAAGTTAGGCACCTGTATCATTCATAGTCTGATGTGTTTTTCTTGTAATATGTTTTACCATAGGGGATTACCTATGCCTTGGTTTTCACAATGCTTCAGTACAGGTTGCTATAAGGGTCTGTGCACCAAGGTGGCAAACCACATGGGAGCCATCTCTGTTTAACAGATCCCTGGGAAGGTGCTATGAAATTAAACAGAGGCAGTATCTCCATTGCAGATGAATAGAACAGCCCACACTAAACCTTATCTCCAAACATAACCCTAACTCTAACCCTAATCCTAACCCTAGCCCTAACCCTGATCCTAACCCTAGTCCTAGCTCCAGCCCTCACCCTAGCTTCACCTTTTCATTCCCCGAGCCTGCCTGCTTGTCTACATGGAACTTTCCACTCAGGAGTGCTTGTTAAAGATGAATAATCCTCATGCATGTTTTAACGGAGACTGCTTCTGACTACAATCTACCAGCCCATGAGCTCTCCTGCAGTTTCACTTCCCCACAAAACATTGGTCTCTGCACAGCGCCCTGCAGCTGGTAGAACTGAAGCACCCTGTCTATCACACTCCTACAGGAACACATTGCTCAAACGCTTTTTTTCTTTTGCATGACATGAATAGTTGATGCGCAGTGACCCATATATTGAAGCGATGCAAAAAACTATATATACAAGAGCAGCAGTAGTGACTTATCGTGGATACAAGCAATGTTATTTACTATAGGAGTCCTGCAGCAACATACTTTTCAATACTATATTATTATACACGCTCCTAAAGGGAGGAGTCTGAGAGATGGAAAGTCACTGCGTCTCAAAGTCACGTCTCTCCTCTGCAGACAAGCACAGCACTGCAGTGAGAAGGAGTCCTGTTTGCAGGTGTTCTCTCCACCCCCTCTCCCACTCAGCAGAGCTGCACGTGCTTCTGCCCCTGTGTGGACTCGGCTGTACTGGCACTGAAGCACAAGCGGCTGCAGTGAAAAGGTCAAGGATGGAAACACAGGTGGCAGGGCGGAGAATCTATATATGTTGCGTTTGAGTAAAACAAACATTAACCCACCTCCCCAGTATCAGAGGACATAGTTTCATTACTGGAGGATATGTATGGGATGTGTTTTTCTATCTACAAATATGCAATGGATCCCATCCATATATCTAGTTGACTTTAAAGCGATTTGAGATCAGTGAATCTCTATCTACAGTAGATTGAGATCAGTGAATCTCTGTCAGCAGAAGATTGAGATCAGTGAATCTCTGTCAGCAGAAAATTGAGATCAGTGAATCTCTATCAGCAGTAGATTGAGATCAGTGAATCTCTGTCAGCAGAAAATTGAGATCAGTGAATCTCTAGCAGCAGTAGATTGAGATCAGTGAATCTCTATCAGCAGTAGATTGAGATCAGTGAATCTCTGTCAGCAGTAGATTGAGATCAGTGAATCTCTATCAGCAGTAGATTGAGATCAGTGAATCTCTGTCAGCAGTAGATTGAGATCAGTGAATCTCTATCAGCAGTAGATTGAGATCAGTGAATCTCTGTCAGCAGAAAATTGAGATCAGTGAATCTCTATCAGCAGTAGATTTAGATCAGTGAATCTCTATCAGCAGCAGATTGAGATCAGTGAATCTCTGTCAGCAGTAGATTGAGATCAGTGAATCTCTATCAGCAGTAGATTGAGATCAGTGGATCTCTGTAAGCAGTAGATTGAGATCAGTGAATCTCTAGCAGCAGTAGATTGAGATCAGTGAATCTCTATCAGCAGTAGATTGAGATCAGTGACTCTCTGTCAGCAGTAGATTGAGATCAGTGAATCTCTATCAGCAGTAGATTGAGATCAGTGAATCTCTTTCAGCAGTAGATTGAGTCCAGAGAGTCCTGGCTGTCACAGCTAGTCAGAGCTGCAGAGCGCTGGGGCCTCACACAGTCCAGAGAGTCCTGGCTGTTAACTTTAATTAACCAGACAGACTGAATGAACTCACATGTCCTTCTCAAAAACAAGGGCTTTACTTCTGATAAGACTCCTTAAAACAACCGTGTTTGTCACATCCCAGCGTTAGATTGTTTAGTTGTGTACAGAGCTCTTCATTTTCCCAGAATAGACCACCACCAGACCACCAGAATCGTTCACCAGCCCCCTCGATCCTCAGCCCTCTCGATCCCCAGCCCTCTCGATCCCCAGCCCACTCGATCCCCAGCCCTCTCGATCCACAGCCCTCTCGATCCTCAGCCCACTCGATCCCCAGCCCTCTCGATCCCCAGCCCCCTCGATCCTCAGCCCTCTCGATCCCCAGCCCACTCGATCCCCAGCCCTCTCGATCCCCAGCCCTCTCGATCCTCAGCCCTCTCGATCCCCAGCCCTCTCGATCCTCAGCCCTCTCGATCCCCAGCCCTCTCGATCCCCAGCCCTCTCGATCCTCAGCCCTCTCGATCCTCAGCCCTCTCGATCCTCAGCCCTCTCAATCCCCAGCCCTCTCGATCCCCAGCCCTCTCGTTCGGCTGATAATTGCATCCAGACTCTTTATTTACTCTTCTTATACAATCAAGTAAAACAAGCACACACACAACACAGGCAGCTGATTGAAACCGTAGACTGTCTCCCTGCCCTGCAATTCATTTCAAATGGATCACAAGCCAGCTCTTACCAGTGACACAGAGTTTAGAGAAGCGCATGATTGGGAAATTGCTGTTCAACAGGTTTTGATAATCATGATGGATCCTAATGTGAAATGCAGTCAAGCTTTACAAAGCAGATATTAATCACTATTGCTTTCATTTTGCAGTTCCTGTTACTTCACCAACAACACCCTTAGAAAGCTTTACTATTGTAAACACATAGTGTAATATAGCACAGTGGAAGCATGGTAAACACATAGTGTAATATAGCACAGTGGAAGCATGGTAAACACATAGTGTAATATAGAACAGTGGAAGCATGGTAAACACATAGTGTAATATAGCACAGTGGAAGCATGGTAAACACATAGTGTAATATAACACAGTGGAAGCATGGTAAACACATAGTGTAATATAGCACAGTGGAAGCATGGTAAACACATAGTGTAATATAACACAGTGGAAGCATGGTAAACACATAGTGTAATATAGCACAGTGGAAGCATGGTAAACACATAGTGTAATATAGCACAGTGGAAGCATGGTAAAGCATTGTGTAATATAGCACAGTGAAAGCATGGTAAAGCATTGTGTAATATAGAACAGTGGAAGCATGGTAAAGCATTGTGTAATATAGCACAGTAGAAGCATAGTGTAATATAGAATAGTGGAAGCATGGTAAAGCATAGTGTAATATAGCACAGTGGAAGCGTGGTAAAGCATTGTGTAATATAGAACAGTGGAAGCATGGTAAAGCATTGTGTAATATAGCACAGTAGAAGCATGGTAAAGCATTGTGTAATATAGAACAGTGGAAGCATGGTAAAGCATAGTGTAATATAGCACAGTGGAAGCATGGTAAAGCATTGTGTAATATAGAACAGTGGAAGCATGGTAAAGCATAGTGTAATATAGCACAGTGGAAGCATGGTAAAGCATTGTGTAATATAGAACAGTAGAAGCATGGTAAAGCATTGTGTAATATAGCACAGTAGAAGCATGGTAAAGCATTGTGTAATATAGAACAGTAGAAGCATGGTAAAGCATTGTGTAATATAGCACAGTAGAAGCATGGTAAAGCATTGTGTAATATAGAACAGTAGAAGCATGGTAAAGCATTGTGTAATATAGCACAGTAGAAGCATGGTAAAGCATTGTGTAATATAGCACAGTAGAAGCATGGTAAAGCATTGTGTAATATAGCACAGTAGAAGCATGGTAAAGCATTGTGTAATATAGCACAGTAGAAGCATGGTAAAGCATTGTGTAATATAGCACAGTAGAAGCATGGTAAAGCATTGTGTAATATAGCACAGTGGAAGCATGGTAAAGCATAGTGTAATATAGCACAGTGGAAGCATGGTAAAGCATAGTGTAATATAGCACAGTAGAAGCATGGTAAAGCATTGTGTAATATAGAACAGTAGAAGCATGGTAAAGCATTGTGTAATAGAGCACAGTAGAAGCATGGTAAAGCATTGTGTAATATAGCACAGTGGAAGCATGGTAAAGCATTGTGTAATATAGAACAGTGGAAGCATGGTAAAGCATAGTGTAATATAGCACAGTGGAAGCATGGTAAAGCATTGTGTAATATAGAACAGTGGAAGCATGGTAAAGCATAGTGTAATATAGCACAGTGGAAGCATGGTAAAGCATTGTGTAATATAGCACAGTAGAAGCATGGTAAAGCATAGTGTAATATAGCACAGTGGAAGCATGGTAAAGCATAGTGTAATATAGCACAGTAGAAGCATGGTAAAGCATAGTGTAATATAGCACAGTAGAAGCATGGTAAAGCATAGTGTAATATAGCACAGTGGAAGCATGGTAAAGCATTGTGTAATATAGCACAGTGGAAGCATGGTAAAGCATTGTGTAATATAGCACAGTAGAAGCATGGTAAAGCATTGTGTAATATAGCACAGTGGAAGCATGGTAAAGCATTGTGTAATATAGCACAGTGGAAGCATGGTAAAGCATAGTGTAATATAGCACAGTAGAAGCATGGTAAAGCATAGTGTAATATACAGTAGAAGCATGGTAAAGCATAGTAATATAGCACAGTAGAAGCATGGTAAAGCATTGTGTAATATAGCACAGTGGAAGCATGGTAAAGCATTGTGTAATATAGCACAGTAGAAGCATGGTAAAGCATTGTGTAATATAGCACAGTGGAAGCATGGTAAAGCATAGTGTAATATAGCACAGTAGAAGCATGGTAAAGCATTGTGTAATATAGAACAGTAGAAGCATGGTAAAGCATTGTGTAATATAGAACAGTAGAAGCATGGTAAAGCATTGTGTAATATAGAACAGTAGAAGCATGGTAAAGCATTGTGTAATATAGAACAGTGGAAGCATGGTAAAGCATTGTGTAATATAGCACAGTGGAAGCATGGTAAAGCATTGTGTAATATAGAACAGTAGAAGCATGGTAAAGCATTGTGTAATATAGAACAGTAGAAGCATGTTAACACGCATTCCATCAAGGCACATGATTAAACTGAGTGAATTCCCCGAGACATCAGCAGAAACATTTGCCAGCCAGCTTTCCACGGTTTTGTTTAAATCTGTTTACTGCTTTTCCCTTCTAAACAGCTTTTACCAGCAATGACTCTGCTGTTAGGTACAGAGTCCGAGCTGTACAGTAGGCCTGTATCTTGCTCAATCAGCAGCAAACCAGGCAAGCAGATAACAGCTGCTCTTGTGTGGCAGTGTGTCTCCTGCAGAAAATGAACGAGGAAGCAGGAACTAAGGCCTGAGGCTTTTCTATTTCTGTAAAGGGTGGAGTCCAGTAAACCCCAAATTGGGCAATGTGTTTCATGTGAAAAACTGATCGAACAGAAACACTATGCAGTTTCCCACACAGGGCCAGTAGGGGCACAATATTGGTTTGCTTGTTTTACCTCTTAAATGGCAATCCGCCCACATCACAGTGAAACTGACCCCTGTTACTATCACCAGGATCACTCTATACTCCCAATTAAGATATTACTTCAGAGTTTAGCACGAGAAAGTCATAAAATACATTTGATCACGCGAAACTGGAGAAAGGGAAACCAGCCGAGGCATTGCGGGGATGTGTCTTTGAACCGGTAATGAGGTTCTAAACAAAGTGCAGCTGCACTGATGAACAGCACTGTCATAGACCCACACAGATATACTGCTGAACTGTCTCTTTACCTTTTAATGATTTTTGCAGTGATTCCTAGTGGCTATTGCTATTACTCATGTATATTTCCTTCTTGGTGCAATGAGTCACGGTTGAGAAGCTGCTCTTCTCTGCTAATTGCCTGTCTTAGTCGTTATGTAGGCTGTGCATTGTCAGTGCAATCCGGAGATCCACATCTAGCTTACATACATCTATAGGAGGCAACCGGAACTAGGAGCATCTTAATACAGGGGGTATAAATGCACTCAGAGTGACTACATACATCAGAAATAACAAAATCTATTTCAGTGCTAACATCCTCTACGGAATTACCAGTGTCAATGAACCCGTTTCAAATAATTAGTGACTACCTGGCACACAAACGCCGGGGGAATGGAAAATAAACTTCCACTGATTCCGAGGAACGCCTGTGTGTCACACGGAGCCGAGCAAGCATTTCAACAGCAGAGGCATGCCGAGAAACGGCCTCCAGCTGCCTGGAGCGTTTACACCTTTAAACATTGGCAGGGTGGTGTGAAGAAACAGTGGGGCTGGGGTCAGGGGTCACCCGGTCCAGGGGTGATCCAGGGCCAGGTCCTCCACCACTGGGTGAAACAGCCTGCCTTCTTAAAACACAACATGTCATGACTTTAGAATCTCAAACGGACACATTTTGAGCCTCTACTGGAATACTCAGTGTTTAAAAGGGGGGGGGGGGGGGGGGGTCTGTACAGTATCATAAGTAAACGAGTTATATCTACACTGCAATGCTGCAGTTGTGCAGTGTACGTTTTGATATTAGTATTTAATATAGTTAGGAAGGATGTAATGCTGAAAAGCAGGCTTCGTTGACAGTCCAGTTTGCCTTGTTTATACAGACACAGGCTCTTCTTTCTAGAAAGGAAGTAAACCCAAGGTTACAAATGTTTGTTATATTGATAATGAATGACCCGGGACACGCCACTGTTTTGTGGGACTCATGAACATGATACGGGGGGCTGTGCAAAACATGCGCGTTTGTGATGTACTCAAGTGCGCTAAAAAGACAAAACAATTTAGGTAACCTCCCTCAAAAAAAAAAAAAATCCTTTCCTTAACAAGAAAAAAAAATGAACAGCTCAACTGGTAAACAACCCAGTGAAATCCCCGCAGTGTTTCGATGTTTACCTGCGCTTACCTGTACGCACGCTATGATCTCACCCGACCGCCCATTCCTGCGCTGATTGGGCGACGCGCTCGATTACACCGTCTTGACATTGGCTGGTTATAAAATCTTCTCTGGGGGGTATTGATTGACTAACCCTTGAGAAAACCAGGAATACCCGCCTTACCTGAGTGCTGGACATTCGGGTTGGAGAAACACATTAACGCAAGCAGAGGGATTGCAAAGAAAAAGACAAGGTAATTCTCAAACTGAGTCAAAGCAGATAGTTAGGGTTGTACCTACCGCACTGTAACCTAATCTTATATTACAGGGTGAGGTTTGGCGCACAACACTAGAACGCATTTCATTATTAACCGTACTGTACAGCACGCAGTGGCCGATGGGCTGTATTTAAAAACGGTAACGAAGACGCACAATTACGCGTTTCTGTTTCTTCGTGTATATCTGTAAAAACCGAATCCGCTGTAGCATCACTACCCATTGTGCCCATTCTGTTTATACTAGCAGTGTTCAGCGCAGGGGGTTTAAATGCAATTTATGTTCGTTGTGCGTAAAATATTGTTTGTGAATTCTACTTCATTATTAATAAAGCTTTTTTTTATTCAAAAAGTAAAAAAAATAAAAAGTTGGATGCATCGCGTAAATCGATCGGCTGCTTCCCTGTGTGGTGTGTGTTTAATAATTAGCGGAAGTATGGTGAGCTTCAGAAACCGAGAGCGACGCTCATAGTGCTGCGTGTCTGTAGTTTCAGCTTTGTTATTCGGTGGGGGATGCGGCAGTGAATCCGATCGGTTCAGCGCCACTGCGGGCAGGCTGCGCGCTGCGGGGAGCTTCGGGACAAAGCGTCTCCAACGCCGAGGATTGAAAGAGCAGGCACGAACGCGCGCCTGTGCAATTCCAACTTTTGCGTTTGGTTTCGGAAAGCTGTCCTCGGGATACGGCCGGGTCGCTTCTGTGGCTGCGGGTCTCGTTTTGCTCAATGGCTGTTGCTTTGTTCTAGCACGGATTCTATCAGGAATCAACAGGCTGCCTGTATTGATTTTCCGAAGATAAGGCTTGAGCGATCTCACCGCTTACAGTGGGGGCTGAGACAAGATGGCAGCTGTCAATGGGTGGTTTCAGTTTCATAAGTTCATAAAAGCGCGATGCATGCAGTTGTCGTTTATACTGTCCATAAAGGAAAATGAGATGCTGTGCGGTGTGAGGAGTCACTGAAGCAGTATTAAATATAACCTGTATTAAGAGTTTGAGTTCCTGCATTGTGTATCGGTACTAAAAATATTTATTTTTGCTTTCTGAGCAACTGAGGCATTCATAAGTCAGTCAAGTCATTTCTGTTAGGCATTTAAAAAACTTGCAAAAAGTAGTGACAGATGCAAACTAGTTTCGAAGGTGGAGATGGCTTCTATAAAGCAAAGACACCCCAGTACTGTGTTTGCCCTGACCCTGTGTGTGTGTCTTGCAGGATCCCCAGCATGGAGCCGGCAGTGGAGACCCTGCAGGGAGCCCCTCCCTTGGACCCCCGATTGCTGTCTCTGGGGCGCAAGGACGCAGAGAGGGTGCTGGAGCTGTATGTGAGGCGCAGTCTGAGTCTGAACGATGGACCAGGACGAGACAGGAAGCCCAGGGGGAGAGGAGGAGACCGCAGGGGTGCAAAGAACGTGAAGGGCGAAGTGCGAAGGTCAATCAGCGAACTGGACCATTTGGGGCCTAGCAGTGAGGTTGGCAAGGAGGTAAAGGTCCCGGTTGAACCAAAGCTTTCTGAGAGCCCAACCCGCTCTGTCACTCCCCTGGGGAGCTCGACGGAGAAGCCCAAGAAAGCTTCCAAGAAGGGGAAGAAGTCTGTCCTGAAGGGCCTGTTCAGCTTCTTCTGGAAGAAGAGCAGCGAGGAGAAAGAGGACCAGGAGCCAACCTCGGAGGAGAAGCCAGCCTCGGGATCCACAGAGAGCCAGGGAGCCCCTGCCGGCTGTCTGCCTGTGACCCGGCAGTTCTCGGAGGACCACTACAGCCCCACCACCCCCCGGCCGGCCAAGCCGCTCAAACGGAAGAGCACCCTGCGGAAGTCCTTCTCCTTCAAGAGCAGAGGCACGGACGCCCCAAAGAAACCCACTTTCCTGGCTCTTCGTGGCAATGTGCATAAGCAAGAAGGTGAGTGTTTGAACAGAATGTCGGTCTGGCACTAGAACGCTCTGTAGATTGATCCAAGCATTCATCTCGTAAGGATTTGCAAAAGGTAACATCACTGTAGGTAGACCAGGATTAGGGCTACACTCTGGCGTAAAAGTTTTGCAAGCATCCCAAGAACCTACCGCTGTCTCAGTAATACATTGTCACAACATGCGTTGCACGACCAGCACAATTGAAAAAGCACAAACATAAATTAGTTTTTACAGGAGGAGCCTGTAGGTTGGTTGAGCATTAAAGATGGGCTCTGATCCCTGATTGCCCCTCCCCCCAGCTCCCGAGACGCAGCCTCAGTACTCGTACTACGAGCAGGTGTCTGTGGAGATGGAGCGCATCGTGAAGGCACAGGAGCCGGTCCTGGAAGAGGTGTCACAATCTGCTGCTCCTCCTGCAGCTGACCTGGACACTGACGGGACGATATCTGCTGGTGGTGAGTGGAAGTGTTTTCAAGTGCATGGCTATAAAGACAGGTGGCAAACACACGCCTCACAGCAAAGGAAGGCACCACAAGTGTTGGGGACTTGATCAGAAGCTGCACGTATTGCTTTTTTAATGATCCGGGGTGGGGGGGTGTTTATCAACCACATCGCTATCCTAGGATTACCTGGAAGAAGTGCTCAGTCCCATGATTTGCTTGGACCTCAGCACTGCATTGTGAATGTTTTCGAAACAGCAGACCAGACTTGTCTGGGCTTGTTGAATACACTGTATTATTATATTTGAATGGTAACTATGGGAGCTGTAAACACAAGCAGTATTGAGTTATAAAAACCTGACACGTGCTAGGAGGTCTTCACTCTTCACGAAGGAGGGGCAGGCTTTGTGATTTGCTGTGAAGAGTGATCCTGAAAGAATATTTCCCTTTCTTTTCAGATCAGCTTCGGATTGATCAGATTGTCTCTTTGCTGCAGAGGGAAGGAGACATTATAGATGAAAAGGTAGGCACAGTATTTCAACAGAGCTTTTATCACGTCACTTGTTGTGATCACTGAGCTAAATTTTTAGCTTTACAATCTTGCCTTGCTAAACAAATACAGGTTCTGTTAACACTGTTTTTGGAAAGTGAGCCAATCGGAAGTGCCCAGAGCACCGGGGGGCGGGTTCGAGAGACAGGGTGCTATGTGGAAAATAAAGAAGTGAAAGACAGATAGCTGATAAATACATTTCAGATGACTGTATAAGAAATATCAGCGGCTCCCGTTCATTACAGATAATTGATTGTTTGGGTGCGAGAGCACTGCAGCCCTGCTTATTGATTGCTCTTCTGTTAACCCCTTGTTTGCCGCTCCGCAGCTGAAGGAGAGCACGGATCTGAACTCCTTCTTCCAGAGCATGACCTACAGCTCCTTCCAGCAGCTGGCTGACCGCTACGTGGAGACCTCAGAGGTCAGGGGTCAGCAGCCGCAGGTGAGCCCCCCCGAGCTGGTCAAGTTTGCCTTCACGCTGGACATCACTGCCAAGGTGGCGGGCATCTGTAACCACACAGTGAACCGCATCATGGGCTTCGGGAACAAGTACCTGCAGGACCGCTTCACCCAGTTCAGCAATGGCCAGCCACTGGTAAGAGGGCTTCATCATTCATCCACTGCTGTTGAGCCTGGACTGTGTGTGACATGGGCCTGGCGGGCGAAGGGCTTCACCAAGTCAGCGCAAGTGCGTTTGCTGCAGTTTAGCCAGTGTTTAAGTCACTCTGGTTTTGTGTGTGCTTTGTAATGTTTCATTTCACTCTGTGCACTTTTCTTACTCCTGAACACACAGGTAATGTTTAAGAGTATGAAAGTAATTCAAGTACATCTCACTATCCACGCTAGAAACCTGAAATAAACTGGACCGCTCTACTGTAGCTGTCAAGTATAATGGAAGCCAAGGGCAGATCGGCTTGAGGCAGAATCACTGAGGTCCTTTAAGACCCAACTTGACAAAGTTGTGAGATCAAGCCGCTACTGGGAATCGGACCAGTGTAGATGGGCCGAATGGCCTCCTCTTGTTCGATAATTCTTCTGTTCTTAGGATCTAAATTAATATTTAATAAAACACACAATATAACATTTGTTTTTTGTTTTAATCCCACCAGAACCTCATTGACTACCCTATTGAAAGTCCGGACTGAACAAACCCACACAGCGCTACCCAGCCACGGACAACACTTCATCAACAAGCTCTTGTAAGGTTTCTACAACAACAGAGTGTGTGCTCACCAGGGCAATGGGAGCAGCCCAGAAAACCCTTCTCTTTTAATGGAGGGAACTTCACTACTGAACACCAGCCAAGCTTTTAAACCCCTGACAAGGTGGCTGGTTCATGACTTTTAACCCCCACCAAGATGGCTGACTCTTGACTTTTTTAAAAGGTGGCTTAATGGATCGTTCTGGTTGGCCTCCACTGAAACTACGGAGAGAAATAAAACAAAATGTTTCAATGTTAACTTTTGCGGACGCTTGTGGATCACATCTCCGCGTGCCAAGCACGTGTTCTGGGCCTGTGAAACCAGCCTCTCTTCAAGTATACCACGAGGAAGTCATGCTTGAGTGATTTCACATTGCACAGCGCTGCTTCAGGCTCTGACACAGGTCTCTGTGCAGCCAGGAATCTGAAATAATGCACATGCACTTTCTTTTCAAGTCTGTGCCCTGAATTAGGGCTTGGTAATCTATGCTTAAAAAATGATTTAAACATTTTTTCATGTTAAAAGTAGATTTAGCTTATTTGTATAATAATAATAATGGTGTACATTTTAAACTAAGAGTTAAAATTAAGCTGCAGTAATGTGTTGTAGTTCCACCTCATTCCACTAGATGTCGCAGTTTGACTGATGATTGAGAAAGGAAGAAAATAAACTGTTCTATATTCTGCTGGCTACAGGCTATGGAAATGGAATATTGCTTCCCTTTTTAATGTTGCAGGTTCAGGTATAAATTAAAGGGTAAAGCAGGCATGTCCCTTTCCAGCCCTCCTTGCAGTATATACAGGTGTACTGTAGTTGTGTTTGTGACCCCTAGTGGCAGGAAAAGCTAACTGCACATTGTGTTTAATGGTCATAAGAATTTCTACATATGTAATGAGGGCATAAGCCTTTATCAGTGAATTCTGATGTTTTTCCAATGCATGGATTCCTGATGGATTTCTTGAAAAAGTATGCGAATCAAGACTTTAGAAAAGTCGGCTGAACCATGAAACCTTTTTCCAAAACCAAGAATACTCACGCCTGCTGTGTCACGCATGATGTCATGTGCACGGGCTGTGTTGACAGTATTCACACCTGCTGTGTCACACATGATGTCACCTGCACAGGCTGTGTTGACAGTCCAGTTTGCCCCAGTGATGCCGCTGTTGAGAGAGGACAGTTCAAGCCATGCCCAGCATCCCTCGGTGTGTCTTCTCATCCCTCCACCTCCTCATCTTGAGCACTGCTGGAAATTAAAGCACAAAATAACAGACGTCAAGAAAAAAGGGCTGATTACAAACTGCAATGATGTTAATGCTGAATGTATGCAATCAACTGTGAACTCTTTCAAACAAATAATAATGCAATGTGAATTGTGTGTGCTGGCATACACCAGTCCTGTAACGTGTACAACCTGATAATTAAAGTAAATTATGATTTTTTTGGTAAACCTGTGTGGTTTAATTGTTTTATTTTGTATATATAACCTCAGTGCTCTTTATATCTCTATGTAATGAACTCTTATAGTGCTGCAGAGTGCAGCGTGACTCTGCGATGCTACACTCTCTATATCTCTATGAACCCTTATAGTGAGGCAGAGAGCAGCGTGACTCTGCCTTATAGTGAGGCAGAGAGCAGCGTGACTCTGATGCTACACTCTCTATATCTCTATGAACCCTTATAGTGAGGCAGAGAGCAGCGTGACTCTGCGATGCTACACTCTCTATATCTCTATGAACCCTTATAGTGCAGCAGAGAGCAGCGTGACTCTGCGATGCTACACTCTCTATATCTCTATGAACCCTTATAGTGCTGCAGAGAGCAGCGTGACTCTGATGCTACACTCTCTATATCTCTATGAACCCTTATAGTGCTGCAGAGAGCAGCGTGACTCTGCGATGCTACACTCTCTATATCTCTATGAACCCTTATAGTGCTGCAGAGAGCAGCGTGACTGCGATGCTACACTCTCTATATCTCTATGAACCCTTATAGTGAGGCAGAGAGCAGCGTGACTGTGATGTTACTGCTTTCCACCTCGATACTGATGTGATTCTGGTCTCAATGTGCATATTTTATAAATCTGCCACACAGATAACAAAAGCAGTGACGTTTCCAGAATGAGCGCAGGACAGACTCTGCGCAGTGGAAGCTATACCCACAGCACAGGGCTTGTTAATAAATCATGTTAATAAATCTAACGTTCAATAAACATTTCTGCAGGGTTAAGCTTCAAAGGCAATGGCCAGTGATCAGAATGTATAGCATGCTAGTGAAGCTGTCATTGCATGACCTCACTGAAACTGTTCTGAATCTTAAACTTGATGCTTTATAGGGCTCATTCACAAGGGATAGGTTTGCAATAACGCAGTGTGTAGAACCGAAGCAACATCTTTCATATAGAATATGTATTTTATATAACGTGTAATGAAATGGTACACAAACATTCCTTATTCAAATATTTATTGTTTTTTAGTGTCAAAGATTAATATTCAAATGCATATGTAGTGGGATCTATAATTCATATTCATTGATATTTCTCTTCATAGCAAAGTGTAGTTTTAGACTCCACTTTCCTCCTGCATGTGAATAAGAGCTTACACGTCCCGTCAGGAGAGATGCGCTGGAATTGCACGCTGCTGTTTCAAATCAACTTCGATTCCTTAAACTGGGCTCTGAACTACATCTTTACAAACTCCTCCACAAGCAAGCAAAAACAAACACATTTCTTCTATAAAAACAGATTGGTGTTACCCAAACGAGAAGTATTTCAGAGAGATATCTACATCTATATATATATATATAATCTAATTATATCTAATCTAATTAAACTACGATTCCTACTATGTGAGTAAGTGCAGTTCAGTTGAACATGTTCAGTGTACTACTTGCATGCTGGCCTGTTTTTAGTGCCCTGAACGGGACAGCTTCCACAGATCCAGCTGCCCTGTGATGAACGGTTCTGTGCAGAGCGGTCTCAGATCTGTGGGAGCTCCTCACAGTTCTCCTCAGAGGTTCCCGGCTCTGGACTCCAGTGGATACTGGACCTCTTGCGGGTCTGTGAGATGCAGAGCTGCCCTGGCAGGGTCTCCCTGGCATCCCCCTCACAGTTCTCTGGTTCTGGACTCCAGTGGATACTGGACCTCTTGCTGGTCTGTGAGATGCAGAGCTGCCCTGGCAGGGTCTCCCTGGCGTCCCCCTCACAGTTCTCTGGTTCTGGACTCCAGTGGATACTGGACCTCTTGCTGGTCTGTGAGATGCAGAGCTGCCCTGGCAGGGTCTCCCTGGCGTCCCCCTCACAGTTCTCTGGTTCTGGACTCCAGTGGATACTGGACCTCTTGCGGGTCTGTGAGATGCAGAGCTGCTCTGGTAGGGTCTCCTCAGTGGAGTCCTCCACCTCCTCCACATCCAGGAAGGTGATCTCAGGCAGGGAGTTAGCCCTGAACCCCAGAGGAAGGACTCCTCCCCAGGGCAGGGAGCTTCCCCGGTTCAGGGCTGGCCTACCGGGCTTCTGTTCCACCCCTAGCTGCAGGTCCAGCTTGAATTCAAAGGCCATGACGTCGCTGGAAGCCCCCTGGAGATCCAGGGCCTGCAGGTCCACGGAGGAGGAGCCCGAGAGGTGCAGGCGCAGGGTGGAGCGGCGGCGCAGGGCGGAATGCTCTCGTGTTCCCTGTCAGTGCTGTGTGGATCTCAGCAGAGTCCTCCTCGAAGGTGGGGGAGAGGAGGGAGAGCACCGGGGACAGGGAAAGGCAACTAACCAGGCTGCAAAACACACCACACAAAACAGTCAGCGAGTGGCTAATACAACATCAGAGTGATCTCTCAGGTGAATGCTCTCGTGATCCCTGTCAGTGCTGTGTGTAATATTAGACGAACGCTCTCGTGATCCCTGTCAGTGCTGTGTGTAATATTAGATGAATGCTCTCGTGATCCCTGTCAGTGCTGTGTGTAATATTAGATGAATGCTCTCGTGATCCCTGTCAGTGCTGTGTGTAATATTAGATGAATGCTCTCGTGATCCCTGTCAGTGCTGTGTGTAATATTAGATGAATGCTCTCGTGATCCCTGTCAGTGCTGTGTGTAATATTAGATGAATGCTCTCGTGATCCCTGTCAGTGCTGTGTGTAATATTAGATGAATGCTCTCGTGATCCCTGTCAGTGCTGTGTGTAATATTAGATGAATGCTCTCGTGATCCCTGTCAGTGCTGTGTGTAATATTAGATGAATGCTCTCGTGATCCCTGTCAGTGCTGTGTGTAATATTAGATGAACGCTCTCGTGATCCCTGTCAGTGCTGTGTGTAATATTAGATGAACGCTCTCGTGATCCCTGTCAGTGCTGTGTGTAATATTAGATGAATGCTCTCGTGATCCCTGTCAGTGCTGTGTGTAATATTAGGTGAATGCTCTCGTGATCCCTGTCAGTGCTGTGTGTAATATTAGATGAATGCTCTCGTGATCCCTGTCAGTGCTGTGTGTAATATTAGATGAATGCTCTCGTGATCCCTGTCAGTGCTGTGTGTAATATTAGATGAACGCTCTCGTGATCCCTGTCAGTGCTGTGTGTAATATTAGATGAATGCTCTCGTGATCCCTGTCAGTGTCGTGTGTAATATTAGGTGAATGCTCTCGTGATCCCTGTCAGTGCTGTGTGTAATATTAGGTGAATGCTCTCGTGATCCCTGTCAGTGTTGTGTGTAATATTAGATGAATGCTCTCGTGATCCCTGTCAGTGCTGTGTGTAATATTAGGTGAATGCTCTCGTGATCCCTGTCAGTGCTGTGTGTAATATTAGATGAATGCTCTCGTGATCCCTGTCAGTGCTGTGTGTAATATTAGACGAACGCTCTCGTGATCCCTGTCAGTGCTGTGTGTAATATTAGGTGAATGCTCTCGTAAGGGTGCTGCTGCTGTGTTTCATGCTGTTACCTTTGTGAATAGCTGCTGTTGGACAGTCAGTGTTGTGTGTAATATGGATGAATGCTCTCGTAAGGATCCCTGAAGACGTTTCTCATGAAGTGTGTGAAATGCTTCATTTCCTGCCAGAAGCAGAACATCTCCTCAGGTAAAGCCACCAGCCAGCGCAGCACCCTAACAACAACAACAGCAACAACAACACACACGTATCAAAGGCTTCTCAACACAAAATAGTGTTGCTCGCAGATGAAGGACAGAAGGGGCCAGTGATGAGATCTGGAGAACTCTGAGTGTGGCTTAGTGGTATAACAACAGTGTGGCTTAGTGGTATGAACAACATACTGGGAGGCAGTGTGGACTTACTGGTTGAGAGGACCACTGCAGATACTGGGAGGGCTGGTTCAATCTGAGAGGACACACTGCAGATACGAGAGTGGACAGGGCTGGTTCAATCTGAGAGGACACACTGCAGATACGAGAGTGGACAGGGCTGGTTCAATCTGAGAGGACACACTGCAGATACGAGAGTGGACAGGGCTGGTTCAATCTGAGAGGACACACTGCAGATACGAGAGTGGACAGGGCTGGTTCAATCTGAGAGGACACACTGCAGATACGAGAGTGGAGAGGGCTGGTTCAATCTGAGAGGACACATTGCAGGTTGGCAGCCAGCCTCCAGGAATGTGTTATGATGCTATTCCTAGAAGCACAGGCTATTTAAAGACTGCTGAGGGAGGTGGCTGTTTCACACACTGTGGGTTCACTGGACATGAGTATTGATGAAGCTTCCCAGAGTTTCTCAATGTTTAACATGCCTTTGTGAAGGGAGAGCGTGTTTGAAAACAAACAGCTGAGGCACTTAGAGGCTTCTGATGCCACGGTAACGACAGTCTCTTCTATTTAAAATGAATGAATATGTTTGTGATGCGCGCACACACACACACACGGCATGCACAGTGTTTTTAGGATGCAGTTTCTATTCTATAGAATGTGAATCCGTCTCCGAGAGGAGTTCAGAGGATCCCGATCCCTACCTCTGGCTCAGGGAGTAGGTGATGAAGACAGGAAGTGTGTAGGGAAGCAGGATGTATGAAGCCAGGCGCGCAGGAAGGAAGCTGCTCATAGATCCCAGCAGCCCCAGCTTCCCCACTATGTTGCACAGCAAAGCTGAAAGAGATGAAAGAGAGGGGGGCGGGACAGTAAACATTCACATCACCTTTTAGAGAGCAGCATTCCCAAAGCTGAGGAAGCTCAAATCCACTTGGAAGAACTAACGATCTCCAGTTTAAATATAACAAGCGATTTTAATGACCGAGCCATCTCACATGGTGCACCTGCATAAACAATACCAATGCTTTCTGTGCTGGAAAGCGCTGGCCTTTCAGAAGAACCGCTCTGCCATTCATCTGCCTGCTCCACGGGTTCAACTGTGGGGTTCTACCTGGAGAAAGACTCCCTCCAGTACAGAGCGCAGGACTGGAAGAGCTGGAGGAGCTGCAGTGCAGAAAGCTTACCTCCCTGGACCCAGGCTGGCAGGCTCTGGTAAAGACTCTGTTCCATGGAGCCCAGCGTCCATTCCAGCTCCTCCAATTGATCTGAAGAGTTCTCTGCACACGGGGGCGTGGCGTCACTGTCACCCGCCTCCCCCTGGAGAGAGCTCTGCATGGCCAGGAGGGCTGTGCCACCACTGCAGCGGAGAGAAGCCACGGAGAGGGAGCGGGACTCGGCAGGAGACTGCGGGGCCATCAGATCTAGGGGAGGAAGAAGGGGGGTGTTGAAACTGCAGCTCTGCACGACCTCCATTTACAGCATGTGGGGTCTAATCATGTCACAAGAGTGGCACCCAGGACATGGACCTGCTTCCTCTTTCCTGAGAGAAAGGGCACCCCCTTCAGTCAAGGGCAAGATAGAGACCCAACTGCTCCCTCACCTCCACAGAGCAGCAAAACAAAAACAGTAATACACAGTAATATACACCTTCAAATGCACACAACTGGCTCTATGAATAAATATGCACATGTGTCAAGGTAAGTACATTTTTTGCAACTCTACCCTCTTCCAGTACAAGGTAAGCTTCCATACTTCCCTGGCAAACACTTCATTTGTGGACAGAATTTCTTGTCTTTTACTCCAGTGTTAAAGCTGAAGCTGAACCCACCAGAGCACAGCTTTCACTCAGCTAGCACATGAGCATGGAATTAGAGTTCAACTGAGTAAAAGGACACTTTGTGATCTGTCTTAACACGTCACAGATATGGGAATGATTTGGCATAAGACCTGTAGATTAAACTAACAAGTTTGTGCTAAAATGGGTAAGAGAGAAAGAATGTTTTCCGACCTTCATGTAACACACTGTGACAATAATACTGCACAAGTAAACACATCTGAAAGAAAGATTCATAAGTGCCAAGAATCTGGAATTCAATGACACTATCTGTAGAAAAAATAAGAGGAATACAAAGGAAGGCTGAAAAGATTTTCCTTTACAGCCAGAATATTTCATAGCTAAGAGGAGAACAACAAATAAAACAAAATACTGTTAAACAAAGCAGCGGCCCCTCCTCGTCCCGCACAGCTACACCGTGCACCAATAAAACAAGAGCAGCGCCCCCTCCTCGTCCCGCACAGCTACACCGTGCACCAATAAAACAAGAGCAGCAACCCCTCCTCGTCCCGCACAGCTACACCGTGCACCAATAAAACAAGAGCAGCGCCCCCTCCTCGTCCCGCACAGCTACACCGTGCACCAATAAAACAAGAGCAGCGCCCCCTCCTCGTCCCGCACAGCTACACCGTGCACCAATAAAACAAGAGCAGCAACCCCTCCTCGTCCCGCACAGCTACACCGTGCACCAATAAAACAAGAGCAGCGCCCCCTCCTCGTCCCGCACAGCTACACCGTGCACCAATAAAACAAGAGCAGCGACCCCTCCTCGTCCCGCACAGCTACACCGTGCACCAATAAAACAAGAGCAGCGCCCCCTCCTCGTCCCGCACAGCTACACCGTGCACCAATAAAACAAGAGCAGCCCCCCCTCCTCGTCCCGCACAGCTACACCGTGCACCAATAAAACAAGAGCAGCGCCCCCTCCTCGTCCCGCACAGCTACACCGTGCACCAATAAAACAAGAGCAGCGCCCCCTCCTCGTCCCGCACAGCTACACCGTGCACCAATAAAACAAGAGCAAACCCCTCCTCGTCCCGCACAGCTACACCGTGCACCAATAAAACAAGATTTTTTCCTGTTTATCTCACAATCCTAGATTGAACTGTAGCACTGAAGACTTCACTTACCTGCATTGAATGTGCACCAATAAAACAAGAGCAGCGCCCCCTCCTCGTCCCGCACAGCTACACCGTGCACCAATAAAACAAGAGCAGCGCCCCCTCCTCGCCCCGCACAGCTACACCGTGCACCAATAAAACAAGAGCAGCGCCCCCTCCTCGTCCCGCACAGCTACACCGTGCACCAATAAAACAAGAGCAGCAACCCCTCCTCGTCCCGCACAGCTACACCGTGCACCAATAAAACAAGAGCAGCAACCCCTCCTCGTCCCGCACAGCTACACCGTGCACCAATAAAACAAGAGCAGCAACCCCTCCTCGTCCCGCACAGCTACACCGTGCACCAATAAAACAAGAGCAGCGCCCCCTCCTCGTCCCGCACAGCTACACCGTGCACCAATAAAACAAGAGCAGCAACCCCTCCTCGTCCCGCACAGCTACACTGTATACTAATAAATCAATATTTACCAACACACTTTTGGTTTTGTTTTAACACATAAAAGCTTCAGATAATCGCTTTAAAAACATTGTATATTTTTTCCTGTTCACATCTCACAATCCTAGATTGACACTGTAGCACTGCTACCGGCAGGCTTCACTTACCTGCATCCGTTACTGAATGCGTGAGGGGCAAGCCCCTGCTAACATGCAATAAGGGCTGGGAAACCCTGGCCTGTGCGAAGCTGTATTAACGCAGAGGCGGAGCTTACTGCTTTTTCACCCCAAGCTGCACTAATTAAAAACCTTGCTGTTTCCACTCTCCCTGACTGCAAATTGAAAGGGTAACAAAAGGACGTGGGTTGTTCAGAACTAATTTGCACTAGTGTCAGGCCTCCGAATTAAATGCGTCCGAAGCATCTAAATTACACATACATCATGATTGCCTATTGCTTTCTATATCCCCTGATTCCTATTTGCACAATTGAAATGCTGTCACCACCCATGCAGGCGGGTATATAAAGCATACCCATGCCAAGCTTGGAGGTGTTCCAGTACTGTTTGCACTCCTTCTTGCTGTTTAAGAAGGCACTTACTAGTTCACCCATTATTTTGCAAAAGTGAGTTTTTTCAGTGAGCGTGTCCCGGCTATTATTAGCGTTGACTGCTCATCGCTACTGAGGTAACCTCCTGTTCGCGGTGAACATCGTGTATCAGTGATAGTGACTGTAAACCTTACCGTCCCAGGCCCAGGCTTATTGTGGTTTAATTGGACCTAAATTATCTAAACGGTGGCACTCGCACACGTCTCGTGAATACACAGCCAATTTTCCTCCAGCAGTGTCATTGAACCTACCCCGCCAATTCGAACACTCCTTATGAACGCATAGACGTAGATAAACGTCAGAACTGTCCCGACGGGACCCTATGCCATGGTGAGGACACACTTCTGTGTTTCCCCTCCCTTGGACCCCGTATGCTAGTCCAGCTTGGCACTCATTGCTATTTCCACTCCCCCTTGCTGTTTCCACCCCCCCTTGAAATTACCACAAACAGCTTGCTATTTGCACCCCCCCTTGCTGTTTCCACCCCCCCTTGCTAAAAATAAAAGATTGACCTTGCTGAGTTCCACCCCCCCTTTATTTCCAACCCCCCCTTGCTATTCAAATGCTCCCCCCCTTAAATTACTCTCCCTTGTGACTCTCCCTTGGAATGCTGTTTCCACTCCCCCTTGCACCCCCCCTTGATTTCCACTCCCCCTTGCTGTTTCCACTCTCCCTTGCTGTTTCCACTCCCCCTTGCTGTTTCCACCACCCCCTTGCTGCAAATTTAAACTCCCCCTTGCTATTTCCACTCCCCCTTGCTATTTCCACTCCCCCTTGCTGTTTCCACTCCCCCTTGCTGTTTCCACTCCCCCTTGCTATTTCCACCCCCCCTTGCTGTTTCCACTCCCCCTTAATTTCCACTCTCCCTTGCTATTTCCACTCCCCCTTGCTATTTCCACTCCCCCTTGCTAACTCCCCCTTGCTATTTCCACTCCACCCCCCCTTGCTTTCCATGCTATTTCCACTCCCCCTTCCACGACTTTTTTCCACTCCCCCTTGCTGTTTCCACTCCCCCTTGCTATTTCCACTCCCCCTTGCTGTTTCCACTCCCCCTTGCTATTTCCACTCCCCCTTGCTGTTTCCACTCCCCCTTGCTGTTTCCACTCCCCCTTGCTATTTCCACTCCCCCTTGCTATTTCCACTCCCCCTTGCTGTTTCCACTCTCCCTTGCTGTTTCCACTCCCCCTTGCTATTTCCACTCCCCCTTGCTATTTCCACTCCCCCTTGCTATTTCCACTCCCCCTTGCTATTTCCACCCCCCCTTGCTGTTTCCACCCCCCCTTGCTGTTTCCACTCCCCCTTGCTATTTCCACCCCCCCTTGCTATTTCCACCCCCCCTTGCTATTTCCACTCCCCCTTCTATTTCCAGAGCTATTTCCACCCCCCCTTGCTATTTCCAGCATTTCCACCCCCCCTTGCTATTTCCAGGCTATTTCCACCCCCCCTTGCTATTTCCACTCCCCCCTATTTCCACCCCCTTGCTATTTCCACTCCCCCTTGCTGTTTCCACTCCCCCTTGATTTCCACGCATTTCCACCCCCCCTTGCTATTTCCACCCCCCCTTGCTATTTCCAAACAGCTATTTCCACTCCCCCGTTACTGGAAATTCCAGCGTGAGAGGCAAATCCCCCTTGCAAGCTGTTTCCACTCCCCCTTTACTATTTCCACTCGAAATGCACCCCCCCGGCTGCATTTCCATTCCCCCTGTGCGAAGCTTGTCATTTACGCACGGTATGGAATGATAAAACGCCCCGGGCTTTTCAGAAGTTGTTCAAGGTGCACTAATTAAAGCACAAAGCAGTCTAACTTGCTGTTTCCACTCCCCCTTGCTGTTTCCACTATCCCTTGCTATATCCACTGATTCCTGACTGCAAATTGAAATCCACTCACCCTTGCTGTTTCCACTCCCCCTTGCTATTTAAAGCATACCCATGCCAAGCTCCCTTGCTGTTTCCACTCCCCCTTGCTGTTTCCACTCTCCCTTGCTGTTTCCACTCCCCCTTGCTGTTTCCACTCTCCCTTGCTGTTTCCACTCCTGTTTCCACTCTCCCTTGCTGTTTCCACTCCCCCTGCTCCAGTGCCTGGTTTCCACTCCCCCTTGTTTCATCAGCAGCTGCTACAGGCACCACTCCCCTTGCTGTTTTCCACTGACCCTTTGCTGTTTTCAACCACCCACTTGCTAATTCATGCGCGACCCTTCCCCTTCGTTTCCACTCCCCCTTGCTGTTTCCATGTGGGCTGATTTCCCTCGCTCCTGCTGTTTCCACTCCCCCTTGCTGTTTCCACTCCCCCTTGCTGTTTCCACTCCCCCTTGCTATTTCCACCCCCCCTTGCTATTTCCACCCCCCCTTGCTGTTTCCACCCCCCCTTGCTATTTCCACTCCCCCTTGCTATTTCCACCCCCCCTTGCTATTTCCACCCCCCCTTGCTGTTTCCACTCCCCCTTGCTGTTTCCACTCCCCTTGCTATTTCCACTCCCCCTTGCTATTTCCACCCCCCCTTGCTATTTCCACTCCCCCTTGCTATTTCCACTCCCCCTTGCTATTTCCACCCCCCCTTGCTATTTCCACCCCCCCTTGCTATTTCCACCCCCCCTTGCTATTTCCACCCCCCCTTGCTATTTCCACCCCCCCTTGCTATTTCCACCCCCCCTTGCTATTTCCACTCCCCCTTGCTATTTCCACTCCCCCTTGCTATTTCCACCCCCCCTTGCTATTTCCACTCCCCCTTGCTATTTCCACCCCCCCTTGCTATTTCCACTCCCCCTTGCTATTTCCACTCCCCCTTGCTGTTTCCACTCCCCCTTGCTGTTTCCACTCCCCCTTGCTATTTCCACTCCCCCTTGCTATTTCCACCCCCCCTTGCTATTTCCACTCCCCCTTGCTATTTCCACTCCCCCTTGCTGTTTCCACTCCCCCTTGCTGTTTCCACTCCCCCTTGCTGTTTCCACTCCCCCTTGCTGTTTCCACTCCCCCTTGCTGTTTCCACTCCCCCTTGCTATTTCCACTCCCCCTTGCTATTTCCACTCCCCCTTGCTATTTCCACTCCCCCTTGCTGTTTCCACTCCCCCTTGCTGTTTCCACTCCCCCTTGCTATTTCCACTCCCCCTTGCTGTTTCCACTCCCCCTTGCTGTTTCCACTCTCCCTTGCTGTTTCCACTCCCCCTTGCTATTTCCACTCCCCCTTGCTATTTCCACTCCCCCTTGCTATTTCCACTCCCCCTTGCTATTTCCACTCCCCCTTGCTCCATTTCCACTCCCCCTTGCTATTTCCACTCTCCCTTGCTATTTCCACTCCCCCTTGCTATTTCCACTCCCCCTTGCTGTTTCCACTCTCCCTTGCTGTTTCCACTCCCCCTTGCTGTTTCCACTCCCCCTTGCTGTTTCCACTCCCCCTTGCTATTTCCACTCTCCCTTGCTGTTTCCACTCCCCCTTGCTATTTCCACTCCCCCTTGCTATTTCCACCCCCCCTTGCTATTTCCACTCCCCCTTGCTATTTCCACTCCCCCTTGCTATTTCCACTCCCCCTTGCTATTTCCACTCCCCCTTTGCTATTTCCACTCTCCCTTGCTATTTCCACTCTCCCTTTACTATTTCCACCCCTTACTATTCTATTTCCACTCTCCTTGCTATTCCGTGGTATTTGCACTGAGTGGTTCTGGGTTGTGTTGAGGTATTATCAGTCTCCTCTAACTGCCTGTACCGGTCGTTGACCCGGTTCTGTACCGTTCCCGTGGGAGGGAAGAGTGCGTCGGCCATCCTCGTGCAGTTCTGGACAGTCAGCTGGAAGTTGGCGCCGCTCACTGCCAGGTTGTAGAAGCTGATGGTCGGGTTCTGAGGGCAGATGTCCATCTCTCCAGCGAAAGGGGACACGGTGACCATGAGGCAAGCCTCCTGGCTGGGCTGCATGTTGGTAAAGCCACCGTCAATGTAGCGCTGTCGGGGGGCACGGAACAGTGAAAGCGCATTCATGGGCTGCAAATCCATCCCAAACTGAGAAATGTCAGGGCTGGGTTACACATTGGAAATCTCCTGCGAGAAATCAGCCTATCAGCAGAAAGGGTTTGTCAGAATTCCAAACCCAGGTTCTGTGGTGTTCAGCATTGAAGGTGCATTTCTGAAGTGACAAAAACAACACTTTGCATGTTGAACAGCAGTTTCTGAGCACAGACTTCATTGCTGCGATTTAAAATAAGTTAATTTACCAAGTGTAGGGTTGTCCTACCCCTGTACAGCCCTGGGTATGTTCCCACACATATTTAATGCCTTTGTCAAATATATTGGACAGTGGGCAGCAAAGGGTTAATAAGAGCTCTCTCTCTTCACACAGTTTGAGCAGCCAGTATCACCTGAATGAGTTTGCACTGTAACACTGACGGAGTTTATCAGACGTGGTCAGAATTCTGTAATGTCCTGTCAATGCTGAATCCAGGAGAGCGGGACTAAACAGATCGCAGCTCAGCCTGTAACTGACAAGGCGTCTGCTCCTACACTAGCGCGGCTCAGTGGGCTAAAGGCCATTCGCTGTTAGACCTTGTCTTTGGGTCGAATGTTTCTCGTTTTGCTTCTCTTTATCCAGCCACCAGCACTCCTGTGGTTACAGTAACCCTTCAGACTGAAACGCTCTGTTTTAATAAAGCGCTCCTCCACTCATTCTCCTCGGTGCGGAGAAGCCCTTCGGCAGACTCTCGGGTTTCCTGCCGTGAAAAAGGGCATTTTCTCTGGTCGGCTGCTGACCTTCCGAACGCAGTGAAAGGTGGAAACTCAAAGGGCTTGTCTTTGTGCTGCTGCGCATCCTGTTACTGCAACAGCGAACTAGCTGAGACCCCAGAGCCCTGCACAAGCGTGTTTGCAAACCCCAGCGCCGGAGGCAATTCTGCGACGGCTCTCCTGTGACAGCCGAGATCCCAACTTGTGTATAGTTTAGTGTGTGCATGAATTACCTGTTACCTATTTAAGAGGTTTTGTTAGCGAATCAAAACGCACATTTACAAACAGATGCTATTAATACAATCAGCAGACCAAATGCACTGATAAACTCACCTGGCCTCTGAAACTAGGGGGCACCAGACCACAGTAGACCGGCACAAAACAGCTGCACAGCAGAGCCTGCAGGGGCAGTCGGTTACAATGCATTCACACAAACGCGCATCCCTTCACAGACATTACATTTCTAAGCAGCGGTCTGATGCAAAAGGAAAAAAAAAAACAATTCTTTAAAGTTCAAAAACAGTGTGGACTGTGTAAATCTACCCCTGGTAGTGCATCAATAACCCTTTCAGTGCCTAATTACTTTTACGAGCTGAAGAAGGGCCTCCTTTATTAGCATCCTAATTTTTTTTTGTTACATATATTTCCACACGAGCTCAGACTGGGACCTAGGAGCCCCGTGAGGTTCCAGCGTGATTTCCGTGTGTTAACGTGCGACCAGGACCGAAAGGGTTAAGGGTGAATAACTTTCATAGCGCAGTATATTTGATTTTTTGGAAGTCTCTTATAGGCGAAGGTCCGCGGTGTGTACCTGGACGAGGTCTTCTCTGGACTGAAAGTCGGACACCAGAATGTTTTCACCGTCCGCCAGCCTCGTCATGGAGACGTGAAGCCGGCCCGTGGCCAGCCGGTGCGCGTTCTCCGGCAGGTTCCGCTGCAGGCTGCTCTGGAGGACCTTGGAGAGGCTGAAGGAGGGATGCAAGGGTCCCAGGACGTGTTCCCGCACCTGCAGCGCGGCCGCCACGATCTCATCGCGCAGTCCTTCTGCACCGCGGAGAGGAACGGGGCAATGAAGAGTGAAGTCATGTGTTTAATACGAGCTTAACATGTCTACACGTGTGTGGGTTTTATAATTAAATACAAGCTCATCATATATGCATTATCAATATTTTAAACGTAAGGCCCTTTGTGGTATTATAAAACCATGGTATAAATACCTGAATATAATATATATATATATATATTATATATATATTACACACACACACACACAGATATTATATAATAATAGATATATATATATATATATATATATATATATATATATATATATATATATATAGTATTACTATATATTATACTATTAATATATATATATATGTTATATAACATGACACATATCTTTGTTACATTGTGTATACGTGTGATGTATCATTGCGACTTTTTGGAACACTTGTGCAGCCTCTAACCATTGGCCAATAATAATAATATAATAATAATAATAATAATAATAATAATAATAATAGTTGGATTTATCTTTTTGTTTTCAGGAGTGTCCCAGTGGTCATATCACAGTGGTCATGTAGTAATATAATAATTTTGGAGACTATGTCATTAGAAGACGTGCAGCGGTTTCTTTTAACAGTAAGACTGGGCTGTTAACAGCACACTGTACTTACCCATACTCGCCCCGCAAACAGCAGCGGCAGCAGCCAGCGAGCCGGCAGAAGATCCGTAGACCTTGGGCGCCGCGCGTATGACCTCGGGAGCCAGATCGAGCAGGCACTGGATAGCCCCGAGCTGGTAAACTACCATGAACCCGGACCCGGAGAACGAGATGGAGATTGGGGGAACCCCGGGCTGTACACCGCCGGCTTCAGCAGACATGGTTACAGCGCACCAAAAATACTTGTTGCGTCTTTCAGTACAAATCCTGTTAGGAATGTGGCGCTGGAATTAATCGCGTTGCTTCTCTTACGATACACGTGTTCATGTTTTAAACCGCTGCTTTATAAAGTGTTAAAATAGTTTCGTTATGCTGTGAAATGATTTGTAGTTTTTTTTTTTTGTGTGTGTACGCTTCCCACTTGTTCATATTTATGAATTCATGAATACAGTTCTTGTTGCGCGTTTTACTGCAGCACTGCTGGCTGTATGACGAGTAATATCTTAATATTTCACACAGTACTTGTCGATTAATTAACGCAGCAACAGCGAGTCTTTAAACCTGGCACGCAGCCACCACTGCCCTTCAAAGTGCTGAGCAGGGAACGCCGGGAACTGTAGTCCTTCAACACGTACCGATTTGTAGTTTATCTTTCTGCGTATTTTTTACACAGCCAATATCGACTAAACAGTCATGCTGTTTTTCAAAGGCCTCATTGAAGAATGTGTTTCAATCAGTTTGAACGGGTAAGTCCCCTTTCACAGTCATGCTGTTTTTCAAAGGCCTCATTGAAGAATGTGTTTCAATCAGTTTGAACGGGTAAGGTACCGTGCATGCCAGAACTAACCCATTGATAATACTGCCTGCAAAACGCAGGAGCTGCACCACTGTGGCGCCACTTTAACAAACTCTGCAATTCGTTAGCAAGGACCACTCCTAAAAGCCTTTTTTGTTTAAGGAATGGTACATTTGTCATAACCTAGGTCTCCTCATCAGTAAACCTGCTTGTTTTTATTAGAATTCCTCCAACAAACTCTTGATTCTTAGGCACTGGCTTCCTTGAATTTGATGCATTTGAGGCAAACCTGCAATCAGGCTTTTACAGCACAGAACCCCCCCCCCCCCAAAAAACAATGGAATGCACTTATTTTTTCAATTTTTATTGCATTTCATTTGATTTAGAGAAGGAGAAGCGTTGCTAATCAAAGAGCCCAAAGCCCATGTCTTCATCCGACTCCTCGGATTCCTCCTTCTTCTCTTCCTTCTTCTCTTCCGCTGCAAAGACAAAGAGAAGCGAAGCCCCAGTTAAACACACTGCTGCTGGGAACAGCCCTCAGTAAACAGCGTCCCACTCAAACACTGCATCACAACATGAAGCTTCAGCCAAGTCAAGAAGACAAACATCATGGTTTACAGGCCTGCCCGTCAATAACAACCACTTCGGGCCTCTGATTTCTACTTCTTTTACAAAGTCATTACTGATCTCCGATTGTGACACTGCATTTTGGGTAAGAGAAGGTCATGCTCTTACCAGCAGGAGCAGCTCCAGGAGCAGAAGCAGGAGCACCTCCAGTGGTGTGAGCAGCAGCTATTGCACCACCTGCTGGCACGGAGGCTAACTTTGAGAGACCTGAAAAAGAAATAAAACCCTTTTGTCAACAAGAGATCACTTTATTAGGCTAATTAATATGTAAGAAGCTCACAGTAAGCCTGCACCCAGTTCAGATTAGATTACAAATTCACACGTTTCCGGCACCTGGTCTAAACAACAACCGTTTCTAACCCTGCTGTTCATTCAGGCTCTCTGGAATGCCAATTAAACATTTCACCCGAAAAGACTAGCAGGTATTTCAATGAAAGCGCTCCTGACCGCTCCGAGTCCCTGCTCTCGGTGTGCTGCAAAGCCTTGTGTGTAGTTGAGGCCTGTCTCCGTGCTGCAAAGTAAAACCGGAAGCAACAACCCAGCCCCTCCCTCACCTGAATTCATGACATCGTTGATGTCTTTTCCATTCAGTTCACTGATGACCTGAAAGAGGAGAAGAGGAGATGAGCACGGGGCCCAAGAAGCACACAATCCATTCCTCACTACCTTGTGTGCAACACCTCAGGTAGCGAGAGACATTTCAAATGCCAGCCTGTAGCATTCCGATCCAGCGACAGAACCCTCACCTGGAACACGAGCACGGTGTTCCGCCCCCTCATTCTATCCTGTAGACCGCTGCTTTACTGCATTATCAGGACACGCAATCCGACATTTACAAAGCCCACCTTTCAAACCCCGCGCGGGCGCACAACCTGCCGGGTTGGGCAGTTTGACAGGATGTGCCAAACCCCAGCCGGGTCACTGCAGCTGAACACAGACTCAAACAAAGCACTAATCCCAACCCACAAGCTCACCTTACTGAGACGCTGGTCGTCAGCCTCGATCCCCACGCTGCCAAGAATGCTCTTGATATCCTTGGAGGAGGGGCGGGTGTTGCCACCCAGCACAGCAAGCAGGTAAGCGGCCACGTAACGCATTCTGCAAGGGAGAAGACAAAAAAAATCAGAGCCCCACCTCAAAACAGTACTGATCCTCGGTGTCTTGACTACTGTGCTCCTTCACAGAGCAGCCTGCTCTACACACCACCTTCTTTACATCAGCGTTCACCCGCCTTAACCCTTTATGGTACAAGGGACATACCCCCCAAAAAAAGAAATGGTGCTTTTTTATTATTATTATTATTATTATTGCAATGAGGTGCACAAATCTGGGTTTAAAGCGACTGGTTCCAGCTGGGCATTCAAGCTGCCTTGTGATACTCGAGTGTCTCTCACACCGCTCAATTCCTTGCGCACCTTGCGTGGTTAAAAGCAGCCTGATCAGGACTATGCAGCCCCGACACGACAACAAAACCACCCGCAGCCCCGACAGGACATCCAAACCACCCGCAGCCCCGACAGGACATCCAAACCACCCGCAGCCCCGACAGGACATCCAAACCACCCGCAGCCCCGACAGGACATCCAAACCACCCGCAGCCCCGACAGGGCACGCGTGTTTCTAACCTTGACCAGACGGCACATAATCCATTGCTTGGGGCAGTTTCGGTTATAATTATAGACTGCTGGGACGAAAGGTGTCCACAGTAATAAACGAAACTTGGGATACCGAACACACGTCCAGCGACATTATAAACTTGAGATTGTAAAATAAAAACAAACCGGATCTACAACTGGTTTTCCAAATCACACCGAGAGGCTACAGACTGTACTACAGGCATGACCTATATAATACAAATAAATAAACACAGATCGCAGTAACGTTAACCCGGGAAGAGCCCACCCCCTGCTGTTTGCATTAATCCGAGCGCAATCCTTCCTCCTCGGGAGAGGCAGGAACAGCGCCGGGTGCTTCCCGGGATCTCAGACCGCTCACACTGCACCGCCTCCGGGAGGCACCACGTGTGAACGGGCGCCCTTCAAACCGGGTTTCACTCCTTAACAACAACACGCACAGCCCCGAAACACGCACACAGCGCCTGCCTGCCGCGTTATTTACTGCCTTATTTCACTGGAGGAGGACACGACGCGGGACTCTCCCGATTTTACCCACTTTAAGTCTTTAGAGACACGAAACGCCTGATCCGCTCGGCCTTCTTCCGGGAGAGGAGGGGGCGCGGAGACACGTCACGCGTTAGCTGCTAGCGGCGACACACGCAGCCAACTGCGTCTTCAACAAATTAACGCTTCATTTTCTAAAAGCTCACCCCCGTGGGATGTACTACAGTAAACCAATAAATAATTTGTGCTGTTTTATTATTTTTAATCAAAACCGGGGCGCAGTAAACAGCCACGCATGCGCATTCGGAGGTGTACGGAATGAAACGCCCATTGAAACTCCAAAGGGAGGCGCCATGTCTAGAGTTTCCGTACTCTATTCCTATTGGATCGTGCACGCACAGTACTTTACATCCAGCAGACACGCAGGATCGGTCCGAAGGGGAGCAGGCTGCTTGGGTCCGGCTCATTCGAGCCATTTACCGCGTTCAGATATATTTGAATGTGGATCTGGAAACGTGTGAGCGTGGCTGTCATAGTCTTGCAGTTTCTATTTTTAGACAGCAGGGGGCTGTATTGACCTTATTAAGCGTGGCGACCAAAAAACAGGTGTCTTCTTTATTTCGATTCATGCAAATGATTTAATCTCACTGTTTTGATCGGAGGGTGCGCCAGCAGTATCGTGCGGGCTCTTGGATAAGGTTGTAGCCAACACTGCCCCGTCACGTGGTTCCCGTGGGTCCCTTAGTCTTACTGAAAACACGCACCTTTGTTTAACTACAGCACACTGTCATGTCGTGCTTCAGAAACCAGCCCTTTCATAGACAATGGAACACACTGTGGATAAGTAGCTGCACGTTTTGAGACACTGGGGGATTTTCCAATGCTGCAAACTGCAATGCGGTATGCAGGGCGTGAGCATGCCAGTCGTATTGCATTGCTTTCATGTATTTATATGGGGGTGCAAAGGCAATCAGTAAAGTAAGCAAAGCATTTGTAATAACACCTGCCTGGTGTACTGCTGTACCGTTCGATTCCACTCACACACCGTAGGGGTCTGTACTCCATATGGGTTGGGCAACACAACTCCAGCGACCTGCCCTGAGCAGCGTCTTCTATACCACGTGATGCGGGACTGTGATGAAGAGGCTGCTTGGAGTTGACTCAGACAGGGCTGCATATTTTGGAATTGTTCCTAATTGTTATTGTAATGAGCATTAGGGTGTTTTTATGGTTTGTATGTTTTTGTTTTGTTTTTTTTAAATAATGTTTCATATTTAGAACCTGCAATCAGGGACCCCTCAATGGAACATTACCTAAGCTTCTGTTCAGAACCCTTTGACTTTGCAACAATTATCCTCATTAATACCTTGTGCGTAGGGTCTCGTATTGTATAGGAGAGGTCCTCTCTCGCAGGCTGGGCTGCTCAATCTGTGCAGAATGACGTCTCTCATGCAATGTGTGACACCCTACAGACGCTGCATTAACGGATTACGAACCACACAAGTGAAGACGGTACTCAGGAATAGCTTTAAAACCAAAAAGACTTATTTTTTGTAAAACTTGGAGGAGACACAGCGACTGCCTGTTCCTCGCAAACGCCTCAACCAATCACTGCCTTCTTACGAGCCAAACGCTAGGGAATCCGAGGCACAGCACGGGCCAGGCTAAAAGCAGCGTGTGTGAACAATGCTGGACCCCTGTTAGTAAATGCAGTGAAGGGCGGCTGTATAGATCAGGAACCCCAAGCACACTAAATGAGAAGTCCTCGAGCGAGTGCTGTGTTCTAGTGCTGGAAGTCGTCACAGCTCTGACAGCCCCTCGTCGTCCTCCTGTCTAAAGAAGTAGGTGAAGAGCGCGCTCAGAAAGTGGTAGATCCTCCTCCAGCTGCACACGAACCACACCTTGTAAACGATTTCCACGGCAACCACCAGCAGGAAGAGCGCCACCAGGACCAGAAAGAGCCGGTCCACGCGGTGCAGAATCCTCTCCTTCAGGGTGCGCTGAAGTAGTGGGCGAAATGCAGGAGCGCCTCTTCGTCTTCATTAGCCCCTTCCTCTGCCTCCCGCGCCCCCTCCCTCTCTGCAGCCCCCGCACTGTCTCCTGCCATAGCTCCTTCTTTGTGTGTTGTTCAGTTCTTAGCAGCCCTTTCTCAGTTTCTCCTGGCTTTATGTTCTCCTTGATTGTGAACGCTGAGAGAAAATATATAAAACAGACCGGCAAGCAGGCAGGGCTAAATTTGAAGGCAGCGTTGAAAGACTGGCCCAACGTTTTTCCTTCTTCACCTGGCGAATATCAGCAGACAGACTTTGTTAGTCGCCTCCCCCAGCAGAGTGAAATGAGAGTGGAGACGGTGACTGTGACTGTGTAGACTTTCTGAAAAACACTCCAAGAGAGGGCACAGAGGACCGGGTAGACTTTCTGAAAAACACCCCAAGCATCCAGAGGTCATTCCCAGCTCCTATCTTTGCCCTTGAGGTCTGTTATAAGTTGTGCTGCTTTTGTACCAGTATTGGAAACTATGCAAACAGAAATGTAAAAGACAGCTCCAGAGTGGTTCGCTGGTAAGATGTTTACCAAGTCTATCTAAAATGGGTGTTTTTGTTGCCCTTGACTGCTGCTGTTTCCAGTTTGGGACTGGGGCTGTGAAGTGGGTTTGGATTTGGTTCGGTAAAGCAGAAGTTCTTTAAAATGGATCAGTTATAACCATGATGTGAACCCCCTCCTATTCAGCTGCAAAATCAACCACAATAACACAAAGAACAAGACGACACCAGCTTCTCAGCTGACATCAAGAGACACACAGTGTAGCCTTGAGGCAACAAGAACAAAAAGCTGCATGCATGACTCCTGGCATTTGCACAGACCACGCATTTCACATGATGCAATCCCACTGTCTGAAACAGCGAGCACACCGAGGGTTAACGCAAGGGCCGTCGTGTGACCGGGCAGTGCAGAGTACAGGCTTGTGTCACTGGAGACATGCGAGAGGATCACAGCCTCTCTGGAAAACCAGACGGTTTTCAAAGGGCTCTGCTTTACAGGATCGCTCACCTTGAAGCATGCTGGGCGACGCACTGGGATCATTCAATATCGTAGGGTCGCTGTATCTCTAGGACGTGCTTTTCAAAACATATTGAATTCACTGCTTATCTAATCAACTATCGGTGTCTCGTGTGTCATCTGGGAGAAGCAGCGATCCAAGAGTATGAAGTCTGAGCGCCTGCCCCACTCTCTTCTGTGCCTGGGCTTGAGCCCAAGAGGATGGCTGACAAAGGGCTGCTTTATCAGAGCCGCAGTGCTGGTGGGTGTGGGATTATCAATCTGCTGACAGAGGAAATCCCCAGGCAGGCAGGTGATCCTATTGGCTACGAGAAGGATAAGGAACTGGGAGACCACAAGGCGGAACCACGTGCCGGCTCTGCACTCACGGCATGATTTTTAGGGTCTTTTTTTTTTTGTTCTAGTTGCAACATGTGCCCCATTTGAAAAAAAAGGAAGCTGAAGGATATTTTCCAAACCCGTTTCTACTCACTGTGGGAAACAAAAAGCAATCAGCTGTCATGCAAACCAAGCTGTGAAACAGCCAGAGGAAAACTCGAGCTGCTGTAGAGTCGTGACACTCTCAGTCAACACAGCAACGTACTGAAACACACTTTATTACAACTGGCAGGCTCCGGTTGAAAACCAAAATATTTACAAATAAACACTCCGTGCATTTCCTGAAACAATCATCACAATAATATAACAATAAAACAAACAAAAAAAATCATCTTTAAACTCTGTTGCATTATATTGAAGCAAAGGAAAAACATTTAAAAAAACACCTGAAGCTACATACATGACAGCTACAGTGACAAAAGTAGTGTGCTTAACCTCTTCCCTGAGGGAGGTAGCAAGAGGTTTTCCAGTGGTCCACTCTTACACTCTGCGTGACTCTGAGGTCTCGCTGCAGTCTCAGGTGCAGTACCACAGTGTCCACAAGGGGCAGTGTTCTACCTAATATAACAATCGCAATTTGTCGGTTTCCTTGAGGTCACAATTTCATTTCCCAGGTTTCAAATTACTTTACCTGCCCTTGTTTAAAACCGCCCATTTAAAAGTCAATACAGTGCAAAACAATCACCAAACACTGCTCTCATACTCTCTCCTCAGCAGGCTAGTTCAGCTCCAAATGGAGGATGGGGTTGGGGTTTGGGGGTTGGGGGGTTGAGGGGTATTGGTTGTTGGGGGTCAGCAGTGCGTCCTGGGACGGGCTCAGGGGGAGAGCTCCAGCACCTCCTCCCTGTAATCCGGTGAGTCCTGATCCAGACGCTCAGCGCGGTGCTGCAGGATCTCGCTGGGGGTCTTCAGAAACCTGGAGGAACACACAAGCACAGGCAGGGTTTCCACTGGGGCCCTTGACACAGCCGGACCAGCGCACACACTGCCCAGGTTCGCAGAGCTGAGCGTCAAGGGTCTGGGGGAAATGCACTTTATCATTTTCTGTTTCAGAAAAAAACCCTGGGGAAGACCCCTGCAACACTGCCTCTACAGGATCGAAAAACACATCAAGATGAAACGCTGCCCAAGAAATGCCAAACATGCTTGTGTGCCTGACCTCAAATATTATAGTAATATTAATAACTGAGAAGCTTCTCTTAGCCAGCTCCCTGCTGAAAATGAGAACCATGGATTAGAATCACACTTGATACCAGATTGTCAGTGATAAAGCAACATGAGGCACACACAGACCCCCGTCCCATTGCCCTGGGTGCTTTACCTGAACAGCAGCTTCTGTCCGGGCTCCTTCTTGATGATGTTGAGTTTGTAGTAATGCCGAAGCGCACGGGACATCTTCTCATAAGTCATGTTAGCCCTGTTCTGTAAGACAATGCAACACAATCACTGCCTGCAAGCTACCTGCAATGAGAATGCCATGGGCGTGGGCATGGAGGCACAAGCTGTAACGGGACAGGGCTGCCATCGGTACAGCAGCATGGTCCCTGAATTTTCTACTAAGTCACCTAGCATTAGTGATGGTTAGATTCATTAGTAAGTGAAGAGGATGAGGTTGACCACACAGGAAGCCTCACAGACATGATGTTCATCCATGCCAGACCATGCTTGTTATATGGCATCGCAGCCCAACCATGTTCAGTGCATCCAGAAGACCAGTGTAAAATGACAGCGTTTGAGAACATCATGCATCTCAAGCAGTCACGCTCCTGGTCCAGCAGTGGCCCCAGTGCACGCTGGCTCTCACCTTGTGGTTCCCCCAGAGTCGGGCCAGCCCGTTGGGGTCCATCACGCGGAACACCTTGGTCTCGCGGTCCTCCCAGCGGATGAAAGGTTCATAGCGGCTGTCTGCCAGGAGCTGGTACACGTAGTCCCACAGCAGACGACAGTCTGAGGACAAGACAGAGCGCCGGTCACAGCAGGGCCCTCCTGCCCCTGTCCAAAACTACAGCCATTGTCCCTCTGCCTCACAGAACAGGACTGGCAGGACTGCATCTATCTCTCCTTCACTATATTCTTCATTTCACTGCCTTTGTCTTCAATAACATGAAAATGAGCTGAAGTCTAGCGTGTTACACCCTGGAGAGAAGCACAGCAAACTGTTGCAAAGCATTGTAAAAGCACAGTGGAAGCATGGCGAAGCAAAGGCATGCAAGGTAACACATGCGCATGGTAGGCATTAAAAGACCCATGGCTAAGCAGGGGAATGTGTTTACAAACCAGGTGAGCTGCAAACTGACAGCGTACCATTGAGCAAGCAAAGCTGGAAGAATGTCTAGCGGGCTCAGCTTTTACTTCAATGGAAGGCTGTGAGAATTGGACTCACCTGCGATCTTGCCATTGGCTTGCGCGGGCTGGAGGGCGGGGAGTGCGTCCCCACGGTGGGAGAGGTTGAGAGGCTCCTCCCTGCAGTGTGTCGCTGTGGGCGTGGCTTGGTGGGTCTGAGTGGTGCAGGTGATAACGAGGGGGTGGTACCTGCCTGTGGGTGCACACAGCTGAGCCTCTGACACTGGCTGCGAGCCCATCCGTGGCATGTCTAGAACACAACAGAGTTAGCAGACCGAAAGAGCTTCCAGGCTCAATGCTTTTCTAAAGCCCAACCCGCCAACACATGACCAAACACACCGACACCATCAAGAACATGGGCAAAGGAATGGCCACACCAAGAGTCACGGTCTCAGCTGTTCGAGACTCAAGCTTGCAGGACCCACCTGAGAGTCCGGTAAAGGCGAGCAGAGCCGAGGTCCGGTCCCGGGGGTCCAGGTTGTGGTCAGTGCTGGAGGTGGACCTTCGCATCATGGCCAAAGCCATGGAGCTGGTGTGAGAGCCAGCTGGGCTGCTGGACACTTTCCCGTAGGAGAGGCTAGAGGGTACTGCACCCTGGGAACCTGGAGGAGTGACAGAGTGAGAGAGAGAGAGAACAATGGGATGGGGTTGCAACTTTGCCTTTTTTAATTCTGGTGCAAACGTTCCTTAAATGAAATCTGCCAGTTAAATGAAATGTAGTTATTAAAAAGAAAGCATGAAACAAGTTTTAAAACACAGAAAGGGGGCCGACAGCTGTGCTATTCAATCTTATTTAAAACAGTCGTGTTTTATTACATTACAGCCCAGTGGGGAAAAAGGACCGGTCTCACTGTCAACGTGGTGTGAAAAATCCCTTTGAGATCCCATTATAATCCCAGTGTGCCACCCTGAAGAAATCCAAACAGGATTGGCACGCCACAGAGTTACCAGCAATGCAAACACAATGGACTGGGCACAGAGATCCTAAGGTCATATTACATCATCGAGTCTGTTCAACCAATCAAACAGAGCAGCAGAACAGGGGTCGAAATTCCACCCCCACTGACACTGAGCAAAAAACAAGAAGACAGCACAAAGATAATAAAGCTCATCCCAGCACCAGCTCTCGGAAATACCTGTCCTGGCACTGCCACACCTGCTGGCACACAGCCTGCCCGCGCGTTAGTGGACAGACCTGCTTAGCACTCTCACTGCCAACTTCCTGAAGCAGCAGAGCCTGGAAATCACCTCCGAGCACAGCACAGGCGCAGGGTGTGTGTGTGTGTGTGTGTGTGTGTGTGTGTGTGTGTGTGTGTGTGTGTGTGTGTGTGTGTGTGTGTGTGTGTGTGTGGGTGTGTGTGTCTAGCAAAATAGGAATGTCTTACTAGCAGTGAACGTGCTGGTAGGTGTGTCTCTGCTCCTGCACAGCACACACAGCACAGCCCCTTGTTGTTCCTCTGATTAGCAGGGATCAGTGCTGGTAGGTGTGTCTCTGCTCCTGCACAGCACACACAGCACAGCCCCTTGTTGTTCCTCTGATTAGCAGTGAACAGTGCTGGTAGGTGTGTCTCTGCTCCTGCACAGCACACACAGCACAGCCCCTTGTTGTTCCCCTGGTTTCAGGAAGCTGGTAAGCGCTGTACCAGGAAGCTGTCTGCTGCAAGACAGGGTGCTTTTGGCAAGTGTCAGGAAAAGAGCTCTTAGCAACACAAAGGGGAATCCCACTTCTCTGTTCTCATTGAACAATGACAGCTTTCAAGCACAAGACGAGGAAAACATATCAGCGCTAAATACAAGCAAAACTGACCACCTCAGAAACGGGTTCAACATTATTCAGCCCACAATCAATTAACAGCTCTGCAAGCTAACCCTAAATTTAACCTTGATCCAGACACATATCCAAAATATGAACTATTCAAATAACATAAAGACTTCTGAAAAGACTCCTAAAAGGCTGTGTTTGAGCAGCGAGGTGATAACATTGAGATATATGAAAGTGCTCGGCATCGTGAATAAGGCCCCCTGTGCTCAGCATTGTGAATAAGGCCCCCTGTGCTCAGCATTGTGAATAAGGCCCCCTGTGCTCAGCATTGTGAATAAGGCCCCCTGTGCTCAGCATTGTGAATAAGGCCCCCTGTGCTCAGCATTGTGAATAAGGCCCCCTGTGCTCAGCATTGTGAATAAGGCCCCCTGTGCTCAGCATTGTGAATAAGGCCCCCTGTGCTCAGCATTGTGAATAAGGCCCCCTGTGCTCAGCATTGTGAATAAGGCCCCCTGTGCTCAGCATTGTGAATAAGGCCCCCTGTGCTCAGCATTGTGAATAAGGCCCCCTGTGCTCAGCATTGTGAATAAGGCCCCCTGTGCTCAGCATTGTGAATAAGGCCCCCTGTGCTCAGCATCGTGAATAAGGCCCCCTGTGCTCTGCATTGTGAATAAGGCCCCCTGTGCTCAGCATTGTGAATAAGGCCCCCTGTGCTCAGCATTGTGAATAAGGCCCCCTGTGCTCAGCATTGTGAATAAGGCCCCCTGTGCTCAGCATTGTGAATAAGGCCCCCTGTGCTCAGCATTGTGAATAAGGCCCCCTGTGCTCAGCATTGTGAATAAGGCCCCCTGTGCTCAGCATTGTGAATAAGGCCCCCTGTGCTCAGCATTGTGAATAAGGCCCCCTGTGCTCAGCATTGTGAATAAGGCCCCCTGTGCTCAGCATTGTGAATAAGGCCCCCTGTGCTCAGCATTGTGAATAAGGCCCCCTGTGCTCTGCATTGTGAATAAGGCCCCCTGTGCTCAGCATTGTGAATAAGGCCCCCTGTGCTCAGCATTGTGAATAAGGCCCCCTGTGCTCAGCATTGTGAATAAGGCCCCCTGTGCTCTGCATTGTGAATAAGGCCCCCTGTGTGCTCTGCATTGTGAATAAGGCCCCCTGTGCTCAGCATCGTGAATAAGGCCCCCTGTGCTCTGCATTGTGAATAAGGCCCCCTGTGCTCAGCATTGTGAATAAGGCCCCCTGTGCTCAGCATTGTGAATAAGGCCCCCTGTGCTCAGCATTGTGAATAAGGCCCCCTGTGCTCAGCATTGTGAATAAGGCCCCCTGTGCTCAGCATTGTGAATAAGGCCCCCTGTGCTCAGCATTGTGAATAAGGCCCCCTGTGCTCAGCATTGTGAATAAGGCCCCCTGTGCTCAGCATCGTGAATAAGGCCCCCTGTGCTCAGCATTGTGAATAAGGCCCCTGTGCTCAGCATTGTGAATAAGGCCCCCTGTGCTCAGCAGGCTTACCCTCCACGGCAGGCTGTGCAGGGTGCTGTGCTGGCAGGGTGCCTGTCTCAATGGCTCTGTGCTGGGATGGTGCTTGTCTCAATGGCTCTGTGCTGGGATGGTGCTTCATGGCTCTGTGCTGGGATGGTGCTTGTCTCAAGCTCATACAGGACGTCCCCTGCAACACAAAGGCGGACCTGGTGCTCGTCTCAATGGCTCTGTGCTGGGATGGTGCTCGTCTCAATGGCTCTGTGCTGGGATGGTGCTTGTCTCAATGGCTCTGTGCTGGGATGGTGCTTGTCTCAATGGCTCTGTGCTGGGATGGTGCTTGTCTCAATGGCTCTGTGCTGGGATGGTGCTTGTCTCAATGGTTCTGTGCTGGGATGGTGCTTGTCTCAATGGCTCTGTGCTGGGATGGTGCTTGTCTCAATGGCTCTGTGCTGGGATGGTGCTTGTCTCAATGGCTCTGTGCTGGGATGGTGCTTGTCTCAATGGCTCTGTGCTGGGATGGTGCTTGTCTCAATGGCTCTGTGCTGGGATGGTGCTTGTCTCAATGGCTCTGTGCTGGGATGGTGCTTGTCTCAATGGCTCTGTGCTGGGATGGTGCTTGTCTCAATGGCTCTGTGCTGGGATGGTGCTTGTCTCAATGGCTCTGTGCTGGGATGGTGCTTGTCTCAATGGCTCTGTGCTGGGATGGTGCTTGTCTCAATGGCTCTGTGCTGGGATGGTGCTTGTCTCAATGGTTCTGTGCTGGGATGGTGCTTGTCTCAATGGCTCTGTGCTGGGATGGTGCTAGTCTCAATGGCTCTGTGCTGGGATGGTGCTAGTCTCAATACACCACGTCCTTCTCCCCTCTTACCTGAGCCGGGGGAGCGGAGCCGGAAGTCCTCCTTGGTGAGCAGGCACAGCGCCTTGCCGTTCATCTCGAACTTGCCCTGCTCTGTCCTGCGCAGAGAGTACTCCTTCTCAGCCCACCGCAGCCAGTGACTCACATCGTCTTTGCCCCACAGTGAGGGGGTGATCCCTGAAAGCAGGGGCTCATGTCTCAGGGATCCACATTCTCAGACAGGGGCCTTTCCGTGTCTCCCCAGAAGTATTGTCTTATCATTATTGCAACAAACACTCTGATCAATGCAATTAATCCAATACTAAACACTGAAGAGAAGCAGCAAAACACCTGCCATTACAACAGTGTGTAGAGCCATCAGGGAGAGAGACGATACTTTACAGTAGCTTTTAACAGTGATTTTCTGTTTATCAATTACTTCTAATCATAGTTAATATATCAATAGTCTCTTTCAATCAAACCCATTAACAATATATATATATAATATATATATATATATATATACATATATATTTTAGCATACCACACACACAACCCTGCACCCACACACACACACACACACATGACTCACTGAGCATGCCTGGCAGTTTGCACAGCTCCTCCTGGACTCGGACCGGGGTGAGGGGGCTGAGCAGGACTGGGGGGCTGCCTCCTCCTCCTCTCTCCTTCTTAAGGGAACAAGAGCACAGCCACTCAGTGCACTGCGGTGTACACACCATGCTTAAACCAGAGCTCAGAACCACAGCACAGCCACTCGGTACACTGCAGTGTACACACCATGCTTAAACCAGAGCTCAGAACCACAGCACAGCCACTCGGTGCACTGCAGTGTACACACCATGCTTAAACCAGAGCTCAGAACCACAGCACAGCCACTCAGTGCACTGCAGTGTACACACCATGCTTAAACCAGAGCTCAGAACCACAGCACAGCCACTCGGTGCACTGCAGTGTACACACCATGCTTAAACCAGAGCTCAGAACCACAGCACAGCCACTCGGTGCACTGCAGTGTACACACCATGCTTAAACCAGAGCTCAGAACCACAGCACAGCCACTAGGTGCACTGCAGTGTACACACCATACTTAAACCAGAGCTCAGAACCACAGCACAGCCACTCGGTGCACTGCAGTGTACACACCATGCTTAAACCAGAGCTCAGAACCACAGCACAGCCACTTGCACTCTGATAAGCTGATAAAGGGAAATGTTTTTTTTTAGCTTATGAAGAAGTCAGCTTTGTTTATTTTTAAAAACCAGAGGTGTGTCACAAAATGTGAGTCAGCTTGTTGGAAATGTACAGAATGACTTGGGAAGGAACATGAAGAGCAGTTTACTGCAGCAAGCTGAGAGAAGAGTGACTGCACAGCGATGCTCGTGACTTCAGAGAAAGCCGAGGCATCTCAACACACACTGCAAGGGTCTGACACTGAACACCAAGTACAACCGGCATTCGCTGCACGTGTGAGACACTAACACTGGCTTACTGGGATGCTGTTATCTTTCCTAGACCTTTATACAGGCGTGTGGGTCTGAGCTCATGACTTATAAACCTGCAAGATCCAGAAGAACATCTCAATTCTATTTTTAACACAGAAACACACATCAACGTTGCAGCTTATCAGTGATGCATTTCTTGTTATATGTTGTGCACAATCTATCCAGATATTGCTGCTGTCAGGGATGCACTGTTTCAATATCAGATATTAAACAGTTACAGTATGAAGAAGGATATTAAACAAACTCCAAGGCAAACGTCACACTGAAACCAGAAGCCTGTGCTTTACTGGGAAGTGTGGCTGCTTCCTCGTGACACATATCACAGCAGCGCTGAGGTCTTTCACTTCCCAAAACTGCTCCCTCGCTCCCTTCTGTTCATCAACTCACTGCTTTACAGTGTATCCATGTATTTAACATTGCAGAGAACTGACACCACGCTTTACAAGAGTCAACACTCACCCCTCTAGTCACCTTGCTCCCCTCAACACCCACAGAGAGCTAACAACACGCTTTACAAGAATCAACACTCACCCCTCGAATCACCCTGCACCCCTCAACACGCACCTTGATCCGCACTGAAACGAACAGAGAGCATAATAAGCAATCAAACTGAAAGATCGAAGGAAAACAAACGCATTCTATTATGAAATTGAAGAAACACTTCGGTAAAAACAGAAGAACAACACGCTTGTGTATGCTACACTATTATGCGTCTGTATTTACATAGCATAACATGCTAGAAAAAAATAAGACCATAAACAACAAACTCGAGTGTCACCTTGCTCGAATAAAAAAAAACAGCCCCAAAAGATAAAAAAACAACACGCACAGAGAGCTAACAACCCGCTTTACAAGAGTCAACACTTACCCCTCGATTAACCCTGCTCCCCTCAACACCCACAGAGAGCTAACAACACGCCTTACAAGAGCCAACACTCACCCCTCGAGCCACCCTGCTCCCCTCAACACCCACAGAGAGCTAACAAACGAACAAAGTGAAACACCCCTCGAGTCACCATGCTCCCCTATTATGCACAGAGAGCTAACAATATTCTCGAGCCACCCTGCTCCCCTAACAGAAGTACGCCTTTCAATCTCTTGTTTATGCTCAACACTCCCCTCTGTACGTGTAATTCAGCACAGAGAGCTAACAACACGCTTTACAAGAGTCAACACTCACCCCTCGAGTCACCCTGACGCACAGAAGCTAACAAACGCTTTACAAGACCAAACTGATTCACCGCGGCCCCACTGCAAGCATGAATGAAGTCAGCTCCCCTCAACCCGCACAGAGAGCTAACAACACGCTTTACAAGAGTCAACACGCACCCCTCGAGTCACCCTGCTCCCCTCAACACGCACAGAGAGCTAACAACACGCTTTACAAGAGCCAACACTCACCCCTCGAGTCACCCTGCTCCCCTCAACATGCACAGAGAGCTAACAACACGCTTTACAAGAGTCAACACGCACCCCTCGAGTCACCCTGCTCCCCTCAACACGCACAGAGAGCTAACAACACGCTTTACAAGAGTCAACACTCACCCCTCGAGTCACCCTGCTCCCCTCAACACGCACAGAGAGCTAACAACACGCTTTACAAGAGTCAACACTCACCCCTCGAGTCACCCTGCTCCCCTCAACACGCACAGAGAGCTAACAACACGCTTTACAAGAGTCAACACTCACCCCTCGAGTCACCCTGCTCCCCTCAACACGCACAGAGAGCTAACAACACGCTTTACAAGAGTCAACACTCACCCCTCGAGTCACCCTGCTCCCCTCAACACGCACAGAGAGCTAACAACACGCTTTACAAGAGTCAACACTCACCCCTCGAGTCACCCTGCTCCCCTCAACACGCACAGAGAGCTAACAACACGCTTTACAAGAGTCAACACTCACCCCTCGAGTCACCCTGCTCCCCTCAACACGCACAGAGAGCTAACAACACGCTTTACAAGAGTCAACACGCACCCCTCGAGTCACCCTGCTCCCCTCAACACGCACAGAGAGCTAACAACACGCTTTACAAGAGTCAACACTCACCCCTCGAGTCACCCTGCTCCCCTCAACACGCACAGAGAGCTAACAACACGCTTTACAAGAGTCAACACTCACCCCTCGAGTCACCCTGCTCCCCTCAACACGCACAGAGAGCTAACAACACGCTTTACAAGAGTCAACACAGCACCGCCGTAACGTCGCTCGAGTGCACCCTTGCTCGCCCTGCACCACGGCACAGGAGGAGCTAACAAACCCCTCGAGTCACCCTGCTCCCCTCAACACGCACAGAGAGCTAACAACACGCTTTACAAGAGTCAACACGTACCCCTCGAGTCACCCTGCTCCCCTCAACACGCACAGAGAGCTAACAACACGCTTTACAAGAGTCAACACTCACCCCTCGAGTCACCCTGCTCCCCTCAACACGCACAGAGAGCTAACAACACGCTTTACAAGAGTCAACACTCACCCCTCGAGTCACCCTGCTCCCCTCAACACGCACAGAGAGCTAACAACACGCTTTACAAGAGTCAACACTCACCCCTCGAGTCACCCTGCTCCCCTCAACACGCACAGAGAGCTAACAACACGCTTTACAAGAGTCAACACGCACCCCTCGAGTCACCCTGCTCCCCTCAACACGCACAGAGAGCTAACAACACGCTTTACAAGAGTCAACACTCACCCCTCGAGTCACCCTGCTCCCCTCAACACGCACAGAGAGCTAACAACACGCTTTACAAGAGTCAACACGCACCCCTCGAGTCACCCTGCTCCCCTCAACACGCACAGAGAGCTAACAACACGCTTTACAAGAGTCAACACACCCCTCGAGTCACCCTGCTCCCCTCAACACGCACAGAGAGCTAACAACACGCTTTACAAGAGTCAACACTCACCCCTCGAGTCACCCTGCTCCCCTCAACACGCACAGAGAGCTAACAACACGCTTTACAAGAGTCAACACTCACCCCTCGAGTCACCCTGCTCCCCTCAACACGCACAGAGAGCTAACAACACGCTTTACAAGAGTCAACACTCACCCCTCGAGTCACCCTGCTCCCCTCAACACGCACAGAGAGCTAACAACACGCTTTACAAGAGTCAACACGCACCCCTCGAGTCACCCTGCTCCCCTCAACACGCACAGAGAGCTAACAACACGCTTTACAAGAGTCAACACGCACCCCTCGAGTCACCCTGCTCCCCTCAACACGCACAGAGAGCTAACAACACGCTTTACAAGAGTCAACACGCACCCCTCGAGTCACCCTGCTCCCCTCAACACGCACAGAGAGCTAACAACACGCTTTACAAGAGTCAACACGCACCCCATTAATGGTTTTTATCATATTTTTAAAAAATCGTGTTCAAAACTGCTGAACATGTGAATTATCTTCACTAACATGTGAAAAGGAGACAGATAAATCTAGGTGGTCTTTTTATACTGTGTAAAGGTAAAGCACGTTTTTCGTTTTCTTTTTGTAAATATGTAGTTTCCCGGTTTGAATTGCGTTTGACTTACCTTGATCAAAGGTGGAGGCGAGGCGCCTTCACTCATGATTCTTTACTGCACCTGAAAAACAAAAAAACAGTTTCCCCCAAAATCTTGAAAAAGTTTTTCCCAACCTGCCGATTATTATACTGATGGCAGGTAAGCGTCCAGTGAAAACCTTCCTTCACCCAAATAACCCCAAACATTAAACTCATAAAGCGAAAAGTGGCACAGGAGACGAGATCGCTAATTACTTTACATAGGCATACAGTATTGTCTTCAGGATCCTTCCGGGAAACAAAAACGAAAGGGACCGGATCTCTGTATGTGGGTGTGTGAGTGACACACTCACACAGAGAGATCTGGGTTATGAATATTGACTCGAGTTTACCTGAAGAGGTGGAAACGGATCGTGTAGGCTGCACCATCCCTCAGTACTGAGCTCCACAGCGTTTCACACGCCTAACCGTGCAGCGTCCTGCCCGCCACGCGTTTACGCGTTCATTTCAAACTAACTCGGCTAGCGTGTTTCAGATAGGACGTGCTTATGATCGAGCGTGTTTCTCTCAGTGCAGGGGTCGCTTCAGGATTCATGAAAGCATGTTTTAAATGCTGGACGTTGAAATTAATTCACTACCTCAGCTAGCTGCATTTGGTGTTTTCATTGTGAGCATCACACAGCACAGAATAATAATAATAATAATAATAATAATAATAGTTGTGGTTTAGGTTCTCCAAACCCTATTCAAACTCCCTCAGTTCTTTGCATCTTTAGCGGTTTCACGAAAACGGGTTATAAAGGGTGTATATTTTAAAATGGACATGCCATTGATCACTTGATGACGGCATTGTGACTTACTCCAGTGAAGGGGACACAGCACAAGCGTTCAAGATCCTATCCCTCATTGACGTTTAAAGACGCTACTGTTGCGTATTATTTTCACCCACAGTAAGAAACCCTTCTCCATTCAAACCAGTTATTAAAAGCCCAACCTGCACGGCAGTTCATAAACATGGCGTGTCCCAAGTCAGTTTCAGTCAAAATGGGCAAGACAGTAGAGTTTTTTAACTGAGGGTTTGGGCTCCCCGGTTGACAGGTGCTTCCGTATACAAGCCCACACGCACTCTTGATGTTTCACAATGAACGGTTTCGAACCTCTCTCAGTTATTCTGTTGAACTGGTGTCGCAGGATATATATTCCAGAGACAACAGAGAATGAAGTTCCTGGCTGCAGCCAGACTGGTGAGATTCAGCACAAGACACTTTATCAGGAAAGGCAGCTTGAAACCTGATTCCAGGAGACCTAGTTTCAGGTTGCTGTGTCAAACCCCAAGTCTCCCCTGGTGTGCCCTGCAGTGTCCTGAAACCTCGTGTCCTGAAATCAAGTTCCAAGCCACAAAGCGGCTCCGTGTTCCCTCGGCTTTAGATACCATGAAGCAATCTTATCTGGTTTTGGGGCTCTGTCTGTATTCAATCTAGATATCCTGATTTAAACATGCAACAAACAGACAGCTTGAAGTCCCGATGAAAGGAGGAGCGTTGGCAGCGCTGCTCTAAGTAAGAAAGTAGCTAAAAATCTTGATTGACCCTCCTAGAAGTGCTCCTAGAACTGCTTTATCTGAGAATGCTTGGGGAGGCAGGGGGCTTGGTACAGATAGCGTGAAATGAATACAACCAAGAACGCTGTGTTAATGAACACGACGTGCACCGAGATAAGCCCCAAAGAGCCCTTTGTCTACAAAGAGTATAAAACCTTATAAAAAAAGAAACCTTTACTTCTTCAAGAACCTCTGTTGCCGCTACTAATAATAAAGACAAGACGCTTCTGCTCGTCCAGCCGACACCTAGAAGCGCAGGTAAGACGCGCCAGCACGCTGCAATTTGAACACACAGGGTCCCTATGGTGCACCTATGCGTTACTGTGTTTATTACGCTCCTTTACTCTCGTTCTGAGCGCTCCAATAACTGAAAGCTTTGTTGATGGTCCACTTGATCTGCATAAGCTTCTGTGCCAACTTCTGCCAAACTGGCCTGCTCGTGCTGCTAATCCTGCAGCAGCAGGAGGTTATACATAAGTTATCACTCCGAGAAAAAAATAAAGGATGGGCTCCTTAAAAAAGGTGTCTGCATGGTCCTGATATATAAAATCAAGCTGATATCTAAAATCAATCCTTGATTACACATCACTGCATCAAATTAGCATGAATCCTGTAGTCTTGAAAATATATATTTTTTAAAAAATGTGTTTAATTTTTTTTGTTTACATTGTATTATGTGTTTGTGAGAACCTAATACTAACTTCAAAATGCATTAATGGCGCTTGTTTATTTTCTGGTACCGTCTATATTTTATTTATCTACACAGGGATGGTTACCAAAATCATAACCCAGCATTTGCGACACCCAAAGAACACTCTAATGGGCCGGGTGACACAGAGGCTAATGGAACGGGAGAACCGGTTTCTGGAGCAGAACGCAGTGAAACTGTGTGAGATACAAGCAGACAACACGGTTCTGGAGGTACTGCAGCTTTACTGTACTGTCTATTCTCTATTATAGGGAGGGGTCTATGAAATGCAAACTATAAACCAGTTCAGGGGGTCCCCAAGTGACTCATCTGGGAAAAGCAGAGCCGCACGTCGTGCAGGGCGAGTCTTGGCGCTCCCGGATTTGGGGAGGTGGGATTCGGCTTGGTCTGTTTCTCGTCCCCTACAGGCCAGGCGGCGAGTGAGCTTGGTGGCAGAGATTTCCCAGAAGGTCTCTTATATTATTCCTAAAGGAGAAATCCTTCTAAAATATAATAATAATAATAATAATAATAAATTGGGAGACAATCTGGGGTAAAATAACTGGTTTTTTTTTTTTTTTTTTTTTTTTAAGTGGTCTATCTTTCGGTAGCCCTTAGACGAGAGAAGGACCTTCAGCTAGCGAGTTGTCCAGTTTGTATTAACAAATATACAGGCATTATTGATACCCTAAATATTGTCAGCTGTTCTAACATTAATGAAATGGCGCAATAAGGTAATGCTCCCGGATACGATGCCATGGTGAGAGAGCCCGGGCCGACACTAACACTGCCCCGTCCTGTTGAAGGTGGGCTTCGGGCCGGGGCTGGGTCTGCAGGAGGCGGTACAGTACCTGACCCAGCCCAGGGGGAAGCTGCTGGGTCTCGATTACTCGGAGTACATGCACAAAGTGGCCAGTGAGAGGCTGCGGGATCACATCGCCTCGGGGAAGGTGCGTCTCTTCCAGGGCAGGGTGGAGTCCATCCCCCTGCCTGCCTGCTCCGTGGACAAGGTGTACCACTGCAACTGCCACCTGTACTGGCCTGACATGAGAGTCGGGAGCGCAGAGCTGCTGCGAGTCATGAGACCAGGTACACTGCTAAACCACCTGCCCGTACAACCCCGCATTCTCAAATATTCTGCCCCGTGGAATGGGGCACGTGGGTCCTGCGTGTTTGTGGTGGCAATGTTATTTTTTCAAATGCTTGGTTTTCTTTTGGGGGGGGGGGGGGTTCCCTTATACAGTCAGCTTTTACACTGGCTTTGCACCCGCCATTGAGTCCCAGCTGAGTGTGGTTTAACTTAACTGCCGAGAATGACCCAGCGCGTATTGAATTCTTTGTCCCAGGAGCCCTGATGGTGTCGACTCTAAACCTGGATTACCTCCGATGGAGTCTGTCTTTGGGGTTCCTGCAGGGGGCGAATGTGGAGCCCGAGCCCTACCTGGAGGCTTTGCGGGCCGCGGGGTTCACCGATGTCCGTCTGGAGGAGAAATACCACGAGGGGAGGAAATTCGAGGCCATATTCGCCACGGCTGAGAAACAGAGAGAGCAATGTCTTGAAATAAAGAGATACGCTTAAAAAGACACGGGTCTGTAGTGGATCTGTAAGAATGGATTTACCACACTACAATGCAAATCAATTTAATAAAATGCAAGCAGACCTTGTTTAAAATCCAGTTTGTGTTTATTTTTTGTTCTGTTCATAGCCCGGGGCAGGGAGCCGCTGTAGCGGTTCCATTAATATCATGGATACATAATACAAGGCGACAGTCTTCTGAAGTGTAGCAATGCATTGACATTTCACAGCTGTATGGAGTCTTACTCCTCAAGTCATCACGAACCAATGTATCCGATATATCACTTTATATGAACATGCACATCAAAATAAAATCGTTTCAATGCATTTAAACTGATATCTGAAGTAGAGGCTCTTAGAGCCTGGGAAGCTAGGCTTTTTCGTAACCAACGCAAAATCAATTCTAGATTAGCTCTGGAAACCCCTGCAGCGTTGCAATGTAATTATGGTGTATTGCGTACCATTGGTTTTGTAATATATAGTCCTGAAGCGCCCTCTAGTGGTACTGCATGGTATTTTATTTTATTCTATTCTTTCAATTTGAACAAGCAGTTAATCATGCGGTGGCGTTGGATTGGCAGGCGCTGCGCCAATAAGGGGCGCCGCTTTGAAGAGGCACGATGGCTCTAAAGTGGAACAGTCACACCCAGGAAAGTTTAGCAGGTCTGCGTTTATGGACACGCAAGACCTAACTTCATGCCAGTGTAAGGCTGGCGTCATCTCCGTATTCAGCGCAGGTCGAAGTCCGCACGTAGCGGAGCGTCAGTATGAACTGAAATTAGACCGCTGATTATTTCCCGCAGCGATACATAATCAATCTGCCTACAGAGGTACGTAACCATGATAAAACCGCCTCTGATATTTTGGATTGCCTGTAGAATAGTTTGGATTGCATGACTGGTCCACGCGTGTAAACTCTGCGTGCAGAGAAACTAAGAGTCATTCGTTTAGTAAACAGTTCGTAATTCAGTAATCGAAATCCAGAAGCAGTTTTCAGTACACTAAAGCCAGTCTAGCTGCAGCATGCACACATTCCGAGTGTTTTTTAAATGTTATTTTCTTGTATCAGTACCACAAAGAGCTGTTTTGTATGTGCGACACCCATGCAGTTCTGTGGGTGTTTCGTAATGGCGTTCCATTCGTTATACCTTCAGTAGCCGGTAGAGGGCGCGGTTTGCTGATCCTGCTAAACGTTTTATCTTATTGACATTCGCAGCGTTACCGCGGCCCTTCTGCTGTGGGGCTTTCCAAATGCTTTCAGAAATCCAGTGCAAGCGAGATTCTTATCCAAGCGCTTGAGCCGAGCACATTAAACAGCAGAGCTTCTCAATAGAGGTTATTCAGTTTACTTTTAACACTGAGCAGGGATTGGACACAGTGTGAAACACTGCCCCTTGCACTAGTGATGTGAGTATGTTCTTGTCCTTATATATGTAGTTTCTATTTTCTGCTTCAGTTTGTAATATGCAGATATTTCAAAGACAGCACTGTAGATGAAGTTTGCAGCTACATCAATCAATCAATCTTTATTTTATATAGCGCCTTTCATAGTGGAGCACCATCACCATCATCCAAAGCTGTAGTTCACTCCAATGACATGTCATGTGACCGACCTCAGAGTGATATCAAAGTGTAGGGGAGCAGCGTCACACCTGAGTCTCTGGATTCATTGCAGGAGATGTCATAGGGGAGCAGCGTCACACCTGAGTCTCTGGATTCATTGCAGGAGATGTCATAGGGGAGCAGCGTCACGCCTGAGTCTCTGGATTCATTGCAGGAGATGTCATAAGGGAGCAGCGTCACACCTGAGTCTCTGGATTCATTGCAGGAGATGTCATAGGGGAGCAGCGTCACACCTGAGTCTCTGGATTCATTGCAGGAGATGTCATAGGGGAGCAGCGTCACACCTGAGTCTCTGGATTCATTGCAGGAGATGTCATAGGGGAGAGCGTCACACCTGAGTCTCTGGATTCATTGCAGGAGATGTCATAGGGGAGCAGCGTCACACCTGAGTCGCTGGATTCATTGCAGGAGATGTCACAGGGGAGGCATCGTTTAGTTAACATCAAACTCCTGCTCATTAAAATGCTTCACCAGCAGAAGGCAGTTCTGTAACCCAGGACTGGCTCCTGCTGTCTTTGTGCAGGAATGCTGGCGAGGAAGCTGACCCAGCAGCTGGGGCACCCCACACAGTCCCTGGGCGGCTGGCTGGTAACCAAGTTCCTGGAGAGGCGGAACCGCGCCCTGGAGGAGAGAGCGGTGAGGCTGTGCGAGATCCAGCCCGACAGCACGGTTCTGGAGGTGGGCTTCGGGCCGGGGCTGGGTCTGCAGGAGGCGGTACAGTACCTGACCGACCCCAGGGGGAAGCTGCTGGGGCTCGATTGCTCGGAGTACATGCACAAGGTGGCCAGTGAGAGGCTGCGGGATCACATCGCCTCGGGGAAGGTGCGTCTCTTCCAGGGCAGCGTGGAGTCCATCCCACTGCCTGCCTGCTCCGTGGACAAGGTGTACCACTGCAACTGCTACTACTTCTGGCCTGACCTGCGAGCCGGGAGCGCGGAGCTGCACAGGGTGATGAAACCAGGTGGGGCAGTGTTGAGCAGTGCAGCACACAGCGGCGTCTCAGTGCGATTGTCAGCATGCCTGTTGTGCACAATCTGTTCACAGTTTTGTTGGAGGGGTATTCACTCTGCATTGTACCCCCTAAAATACCTGTTCTGTTTCTCAGGAGCCCTCATGGTGACGACCCTCAACATGGCCTCCCTCAAAGAGGTTGTGTCCTGCGGGGTCCTTCAGGACAAGAAGTGGCCGCCCGAGCCCTACATGGAGGCCCTGCGCTCTGCTGGGTTCACTGATGTCCGATTGGAGGAGAAGCAGAACAAGGGGCGGGACTTCCAGGCCATCTTTGCCACTGCTGCAAAGTGAAGGCGGCGGGCTTGGTTGGTGCAGGTGTGGGTGTTAGTGTGGGTCACCCAGAAATGTCCCAGTCGAATCACTGGTATATTAATGAACACCCATCAACAGTAAAAACATCCTCACTGCTGTTCAAGCCTCCTGCTCACTCTGGTTAGCAGCATTGGCACGGAGATGAACCAGTGCTGGCACTGTGGGTACACAGTGAATAAAAACATCCTCACTGTGGTTAGCAGCATTGGCACTGAGATGCACCAGTGCTGGCACTGTGGGTACACAGTGAATAAAAACATCCTCCTCACTGATGGTTAGCAGCATTGGCACGGAGATGCACCAGTGCTGGCACTGTGGGTACACAGTGAATAAACTCACCTCACTGATTTCACATTTGCTTCCACATGCTTATGTATTTCTGTACACACCCAAGTTCAAAACCTCGCATCCCTTCCCTTCACCCTGCTGACCGCAGCAGCTGTTTCCAGTGTTTCTCGCACCAGTCAGGCAGGGCAAAAGGATTGTGCATGGAAACCTGAGCAAAAAAAAAAGGAACGATGCTGGAGATGTTGAGAGTTTATTAGGGGTTACAAAAACAAAAAGAAAAAGACCAGAGTTCATCCAGACTGTGTCTGTTGGATCCAGTGGATTCATCTGTCACTGCTGGGTGGGTAATGGAAGCATAGAGAATAGAATACCGTTTAACACATGCCTTGCACCCTTCCACCCAGCACAATCATTCTCTCATTAATCAGCACATGTATTTTAGTGAGAAACAGCAGCGAGATACAGGATCTCATTAACACTGCAAAGAAAATGTGATGAAACAGCAGCGAGATACCGGATCATTAACACAAACAGGTATAGAACAAGCAATTCACTTTTTTCTGTTTATTAATTTTTTTAAAGAGAATGATAACAGGTGAGTCATATCATTGTGATTTAAAAGATAATAAACTGGATACGTTTTGGGGAACCCCAGTCTAACGGGACGCCCAGTAAAGGGATTTGGGTACGTTTGAAATGGAGAGTTATCTACCTAGGTAAGAAGCCCTGAACTCAGCAGTCAGTCACGTTATCTATTCAGGACACACGTCTGTTTTGTGCACAATGTCTTTGTCATGAATTCGCAGGTGTCTTTTCAGAGCCCACACCTCACTGAAGCGCTTCTTGCATTGCGTGCACGGGTGCGGTCTCTCTCCAGTATGAAGGCGCTCGTGTTTTTTAAGGTTTCCTAACTGACTGAAACTCCTCCCACATTCTTTGCACTGGTGGGGTTTCTCTCCAGTGTGGTTTTGCTGGTGGATTTTTAAGCTGTTCAGATGCCCGAAGCTTTTCCCACATTGTGTGCAGAATTCGCTGGTGCGTTTTGAGAATATTCAAGTTCCCAAAAGTCTTCCCACAGTCAGTGCAGCGACATGTTTTCACTCCTGTGTGGATCTGCTGATGTTGCTTGAAGTTCCCCAAGTCGCTGAAACTCTTCCCACACTCAGCACAGTGATAGGGCTTCTCTCCGGTGTGAATTCGCTGGTGTTTTGAGAATATTCAAGTTCCCAAAAGTCTTCCCACAGTCAGTGCAGCGACATGTTTTCACTCCTGTGTGGATCTGCTGATGTTGCTTGAAGTTCCCCAAGTCGCTGAAACTCTTCCCACAAGTGGTGCAGTGATCTCTCCGGTGTCCGGTGTGAATTCGCTGGTGTGTTTTCAGGGTTCCCAGCTGGCTGAAGCTCTTCTCACACACGGTGCAGTGATAGGGCTTCTCTCCTGTGTGAGTGCGCTGGTGGTTTCTGCAGGCTTGTAACTGGCTGAACCTCTTCCCACACTCGCTGCATTTGTGGCAGTTGTTTGAGGTCCTGGAATTGGTTTCAGACACAGAACCTGGAAGCATTTTTCTATTTCAAGGCTTTAAACTTTTCTTCCTGCGAGAGACGGTCCGTTTCCACGCAGTGGCACATTATTATCATGTCAAATAATTAACCTCCTCGTTACTCCTCCTCGCTAGTATCCACAGCGTCAGGCTCACACCGAGTGCTCACGGGTTCAAATTCAGGAGGTTCCTCTTTAACAATGACAAGCACCACGTCCGGGCCCTCGTCTTTAATGTCCACGGGTTCCTGGTCGCTGGCCCCCTCTACCACGGGGACAGCTTCCAGATCAGGGGCCTCTTCTTTAATGTGGCCACGTTCCATGCCAGGGGGCCCCTTGTTACAGGAGGCCGCTTGCAGGGTACAGGCCTCTTCTTCAATGGGGGCACAGTCCATATTTGATTAGCTGATCACGCAACACGAGGAGGAGTCGGTTTATCTTCACCACAGCCACCCTGAAAAACAGGGGACACTATTATATATTCCCTAAATTAACACAGCATTTTGCTTGGGTAATTATTCTCATGTCAAATAATGAACACGTTTACGTTACTAACATACACCCTGCAAGCAAAAAACTACCAAGGCTGTTTTTAGTAACCATGCAAAAGACGTAGGTGAGTAACATGCAGTAACAAACTATAGAAACAGCAAATACACGGCAAGAACCTTTCCGTAAATACCTTGTGCTCTGAACAGATAAATCACCTGCTCTTCAAACACATGCTAAAGTAGAGTGGTCAGGCAGCACACCCACACCCCCAATCCCAATCCCAATCCCAATCCCAATCATTAGAAGAAAAAAAGAGTAACGGATATTTATAAACACAAACATACGGGTACTTGCTCTGAATGCTCCCAGAGTGCAATGCTGCAGCCTTCTCCAGCAGGTGGCACGGCTGTCTCAATGCCTCTTGAAAGACGTTTTGTTTTCCTGTTAGCGGTTTGTAAAGCTAGATGCCTCGTTTCAAACTCATCCCGCTCACACGGAACACACCTGGTCCACCTTTAGATGAATCGTCGTGTTAAGAAACCAGTCATTCTTACTGTACAGTTCTGAAAACAGAAAACTCATTCTAGATCGTTCACAAAACACAAAACTCATTCTAGATCGTTCTCAAAACACAAAACTCATTCTAGATCGTTCACAAAACTCATTCTAGATCGTTCACAAAACACAAAACTCATTCTAGATCGTTCACAAAACTCATTCTAGATCGTTCTCAAAACACAAAACTCATTCTAGATCGTTCTCAAAACACAAAATTCATTCTAGATCGTTCTCAAAACTCATTCTAGATCGTTCTCAAAACACAAAACTCATCCTAGATCGTTCTCAAAACACAAAACTCATTCTAGATATCAAACCAGTTTCAATTGATCTACTTTATTCTGTACAAACAGCAGGAGCTATAGAAAGAGTGATCAGCTCGGAAGTTTAAAAAATACAAATATAAAGCCGTCGTTAAAATACATTTGCCCTAGTGTGATGTTCCTCTCACCAATTTAATAATTCATTACTCTGTTTCTCTTCCAAGCCGAAGCGGAGCTACCTTCCTGTTGAAACACGTGTTAACATTCCCCTTCCTCTGAGCGAGACACCAGCGAGGATTGTGGGATCTGTAGTTCTCTGACCAGCCCTGTGTAAGCACGCCGCAGGAGAGAAGGCAGCGATCTACTCCATGGTCGAGTACAAAGCACGGCGTTTATTCTGTGAGCCGCAGTGGTTCCAGTGTTCACGAAGCTGTAATATGCTTTATGACTGTGCCTGTCCCCGCACAGGGCAGCAGGGTGCGGGTCGCGGTCCAGTCCGGTACGGATAGGTATTTGTCAGTGTTCAGTGAGCACAGCAGGTATGTGTTGCAGGTAGGCTTGCCAGCTGACCCTCTGTAATTCCGGGACACTAACACGGGTCAGGTATTTCAACTCCCCCCTCTAACCGCAAGTGAATTGACTTCATTGAACGTGTAAAGTGAGTGTGAATTGCGTGAACTGTCGCTAAAGGAACTGAATTGATTTGCTAACGAGTTACTTAAAGCGCACACCGGCGAGGATCGTGTCCATCAGTCACACCGATACAGCTAGCTGATTTCCCGTGTTTGTCCGATTGGTGCGGGATGATCTGTTAAAATAAACAGAAACTGAACCCCGAGTTTACGCGAGCGCGGGTGAGTGCAGCTGTCTCTAGCACGACAGGATTGCACTATTATAGACAGTTAGCGTGGGTGAGTGCAGCTGTCGTGCTGGAGGGAAGCACATTGTTATCAGTGTGGATAGAGACAGTGTGTGTGCTGGAGGGAAGCACATTGTTATCAGTGTGGATAGAGACAGTGTGCGTGCTGGAGGGAAGCACATTGTTATCAGTGTGGATAGAGACAGTGCTGCACATTGTTGTGCTGGAGGGAAGCACATTGTTATCAGTGTGGATAGAGACAGTGTGCGTGCTGGATGAGCGCTCTGTCCCTGGAGGGAAGCACATTGTTATCAGTGTGGATAGAGACAGTGTGCGTGCTGGAGGGAAGCACATTGTTATCAGTGTGGATAGAGACAGTGTGCGTGCTGGATGGAAGCACATTGTTATCTGTCAGTGTGCGTGCTGGAGGGAAGCACATTGTTATCAGTGTGGATAGAGACAGTGTGTGTGCTGGAGGGAAGCACATTGTTATCAGTGTGGATAGAGACAGTGTGCGTGCTGGATGAGCGCTCTGTCCCTGGAGGGAAGCACATTGTTATCAGTGTGGATAGAGACAGTGTGCGTGCTGGAGGGAAGCACATTGTTATCAGTGTGGATAGAGACAGTGTGCGTGCTGGATGGAAGCGCTCTGTCCCTGGAGGGAAGCACATTGTTATCAGTGTGGATAGAGACAGTGTGCGTGCTGGAGGGAAGCACATTGTTATCAGTGTGGATAGAGACAGTGTGCGTGCTGGAGGGAAGCACATTGTTATCAGTGTGGATAGAGACAGTGTGCGTGCTGGAGGGAAGCACATTGTTATCAGTGTGGATAGAGACAGTGTGCGTGCTGGAGGGAAGCACATTGTTATCAGTGTGGATAGAGACAGTGTGTGTGCTGGAGGGAAGCTGCGTGATGAAGGTTTGCACGCAGGGTTTGATCATTTGATCTTTTAAAGGTGGTGTTTGATTGCTTGTTTTAAAGAAGGTCTGTATATAAAATAGTGTTTATATATAAACAGTGAATTCAAGTTTCTTTTGTTTGTGATGTGTGATTGTAGAGGCTGGTGTGCTGGAACAGGATGGAGTTTTTTTTTTTTTTTGGATCCACGACACATTCATTCCAATCCAGTGCCAGAACGACGGGGCTGATCCCGCTGTTCCAGACTGCGCTTGGTTGTTGCATAACAATGAACGCTCCGCGAGCGTTCCTCTGTGGAGTAATTACATCGCTGCATTCCCACAGCAAACACCTCCCCTCATTGTTCTTTTCAGGCAGAGAAAGAAATAAAAATTCCAATACATTTTAAAGACTATTTCAATACTGTTTATTTTAATACATTGGAGGACAAACCTTCAATTTCCCCAGCAAGACATTTCAGCCACATTTCATCCACTAATGCAGTTTCCTGCAGTGCAGTGAAGGGGCTGCACAGCGTCTCCTCACCACTGGCTCGTGTGCAAGCTGCTCATGCTTGGGGGAGGTCTTGGTTATTAAACAGAGGGAACACATGCCAGGCTTCGTAGCTCCACGCTATTGAAGTGAATGAGCTCTTTAAATGGAAAGCAGCAGAGGTTTAGCAGAGAGAGCTTTGGAACGAGCAAGCAGGTAAAGCCAGAGCCATGGATGCGGACCGATCCGAGGGCATCTGCGGTAGATTCCAGTGCGCACGCAAGCCGAGACCCTGCAACCAGCCCTGCAGTGAGACTAGCTGCTCTGTGCTTGCACCGCCCTTTCAGATTTCATCTTTTAGGTTAGTTTACCCTGCTCTGGTACAAGGTATGTGCTTTTAAAACTAGTGTCTTTTTTTGCATTCATAGCGAAGTCATTTTGCATTCTAAAATCATTTCTCAAGAAGCATTTGTTTATTGAAAATGGATTAGATTCAAAAGGAGATTGTTTTTGATTTCCCTTTTCGTGTGGAGAAATGTCTTTGCGTGTTATAAATGGACTCATTTAACATTCATTCAAGTTATAATTTGCATATTTCACGTCAATATATTTTTTTTTTGTTAAATCCAGTTTGAATAAAATTTTTAAAAAAAAGAATGTGAAATGAATTCCTTTTGAATCTAAATAATGCAGACTTTTTGGAACTCTGTTGATACCGCCTGAAAAGCATTGGCAGGGAATACAGGGTCACTTCCACGCTATAAAACAGAGAGGATGTGAAGCACAGATGGTGTGACAATGAATTCAAATAAATACTGGTCCACGTTCTGTTCATTTCCTGCCTGAACTTCTCCTCCACTCTCTTGCTGGAGGGTATCTGTAACTTGGGGTAGAATGTAACGCTGCGCTAGTGGGAACGGCTGCTGGAACGGCAAGTGGTTTGGAGCAGAGGGGTCCGGGTTGTCCCGGTGTTGCGTGGATCCGGGCACCTCTTACTGGGCATGGGCCAGCGCTCCAGCTCCTTGACCAAAACCAAAGCCTTTAGGGCCAAAGTTTTTGGCGTAACATGCTGTGAAGACACAATGTGGTTTGCTTATGAAATTGAAATTGAATTACTGAAAATATATATGCTGAGCTCAAACTGAGAGAAACTAGGAGGTTGATTTTGAACTGTGGGTAAGCCACAGCTGGATTTTAGTAGAGCATTTTACAGCAGTGGATTCCTCCTGGAGGCAGCCTGGGTTTCATGCATCTCTCATTTTAAGGGGTAATCCAGGATAACTCTGGGTAGATGGTTGATGCAATCCAGAGTAGGGAGGAGCCAGTATTCTGGTTTTGCAGTTACCAGAACGCCCGCACCGTCTTTCTGCACCCACCTTTACAGTAGATTTCTCCATCCTTATCCGCCAAGGTGGTCGACTCCAGACCCTTGCCACATTTGGCACAGCGGAAACAGCTCTTGTGCCAAGCCTGGTGCAGAGAGAAAAGGGAAGCAGTCGAGCATTGCCTGCCAGTAAAACACCCCTGCCCAATACTGGAGCGCTACTCGGAAAGAAGCAGTGAAGAGTACAGACCAGGTGGAACCGCTTACCTGGCCAGCGCCCACCACCTTTTCTGCAGCGTAGACAGCCTTGCTGCAGCGGGGGCACACCTCCGACCCCCCGACCTTCTGGGCAAATTTGGAGGGGTTGGGGTTGGTGGTGGGACGGTGTTCTCCCTGCCTGTTCAAACACAAGAACAAGGGATTCCCGAGTTTAGTGAGGGGAGTGCTGGCTGTAATGTAGACCAGCGGCCAGGGTGGTGAGGTTTAGGCTCTGGGGGGCCTTGCACTTACTCTTCAAGCTTGATCCCGAGTCCCTCGCCCCTGTCCATGCTCAGAGTCCCCGCTCCCTGGCCGTAGCCGTACCCTTTTGGCCCGTGTTTCTTCCCGTAGCAGGCCTTGCAGAAGATTTCGTCTCCGTGAACCGCCACAGTGGTGCTGTCCAGGTTCTTCTTGCACACCGCTGGAACACAGCAGAGAGAGCCTCGCCCATTAGTGCAGTGCTTCGAAAACTGGAACCCTGCTACCTTATAAGCAGCCCTGCAAGCAGCAGAGTCAAACGATTTCACTTGTGCTTTGTTTAATAAACTGTAACCAAGCTTCTTGGATATCTTTCCTCCTACTGCAGACACATTTGGCTGACCAGTAGCTTTAAACCAGGTTATAATTTCTAACCTTAACAACGAACCCATTACACAGGCAGCAGCCTATCACGTCGCTCAATGAACCTTAGTGGGGCAGCAGTGTACAAAGGGCTAACAGTATTTGCCAGGAATCTTGCATGCTTCACAAGAATCAAAGCAATGTGTTTATTGAAATGTGGCATTGATTTATTTATTTATTTATTTATTTATTTTAAACTGTGTTACAATAACTTACTTTTATTAACTCAAACTAGCTGCAGCATGCCTTGTTCTTGTCTGGCTCTGACTGAGGAGGGTTTGCACTGAAGAATCCAGACCAGGCATCCAAACCCTGCATTAACTTTCACCTTGTAAACATTCCAGGCCTAGCTTGCCTTAAAGAGAAGGAAGCCTGAGCAAGGTTTTACCAAATAAGGACGCCTCCATTTGCAACACTAATGAAAAACTGATGGCATTTTTACCCTGTGTGTTATTCTTATACTGCTAAAGACCTACAACGTTTAACCGAATGCTCTATATGTCAATCTGTTTACACCGTTCCTTCACGAAGGGGCAGTGCTCGGGTTTGCCCTGCAAGGCTCATCTTTTTGTTTTCCTCTGTTTAAAGATGAAGTGGCAGCGCTGGCTGCTTCGCAGACATTTTAAATTCCAGAGAGGAGAGGCTGGAGCTTCGTATAAACAACTGAGGATGTGGAGCCGAGTGTCAGAGCGAGACGATCCTGCTGAAGTCTAAACAAAGGGGGTCGGAGCTCTCCTAGTCTCTTATACTTGCCAGAGAATACGAGGAAACGGGCTGATTTGTCTAAACCGTGTCTCTGGACAGCTGGAGTGCTTTTATTGGTTTTCTTACGATCCACACGCCCAGGTCGATCGTCGATGGCATTTTAAATGGTGTGTGACTGCGCTAGAGACGCCAGTAAAGCGAAGAGAGGGACAGTGCAATCCGACTAATTCAAGGACAGCTTCGTACTGTTTCTGCTTTCCAGGAATGCAAACGTTTATACAGTCATTACGAAAGCGTGAAGGCATTCATTGTAACCATGGAAACCCCTGTGATTAACCGCTGTCCTAACGCTGCATGAAATGGCCTGAAAACATGTAATCATTGTTTTGTTATCTGGTGCTTTTTTGAAACAGCATTGTGGTAAAATGGGTAACTTACTGTGTGTTTGCATAGCAGTTGCATAGTCAATGCAGGTGTACCTGCACTTAATTGCAATGTTATTCTGCACAGCTGCAGTGTACTTGATGTGTCAATCTGTTTGCAAGCTCTATGCAAGTCCACAATTGTATCAGAAAAGGGTTAGAGTTAGGGCTCTGGTTATATCCTGCAAACATAATTGCGCTGGTATTTGTGTCGTTATGTTAAGTGCATTGTAACGATGCATAATAACATTGCAATTGAGTAAGCACACGTGTATTTACAGAGCAACTACTATGTAAATACACAGCAGTTAGAGACACTTATTGTAAAGTGTTACTGTGAAATGCAACCAAAGCCCTCCACTGATCCAGCCTGGACTTACTGCACAGAAAGCAGGACTTGTGGAAGCTCTTTCCATCGCACTGCATCTCCTCTGCGAAGTACACAGCCTTCTGGCAGACGCCACACTTGTTCCCTCCGCCGAAAGGCATCCTGCCGCGAGAGAGAAGAGAAACGACTCCAGCGAATTAACAAGCGGGAGGCTCATTTCCCTTGAGCTGAGGGAACACAAAGCCACTGTGTGGCTTGGAACGTGTTTCCAGGACACTCGGACACACAGACGGGGTTTGAAACAGCAACCGCAAACTAGGTCTCCTGGAAGCAGGTTTCAAGCTACTGTTCCTGATAAAGTGGCTTCATGCTCCCTCAGCTTAGAGACGTTTCCCATGGAGCTGTTGCTTCAGTGTTTCTGGAAATCTTTCCACCACTCAAGCTCGTTCTGCAGGAACAGTGATACAGGATTTGAAATGTAAACCTGTCACAATGGCAGGGTAAGGAACCAAACATCCTGTCCAGCCCAATGGAACCAGTGACTGCCGAGCGGGGGTGTTCCTGGGGTTTGGCAAACAGGAGAGACTGGAATCTCGCAGGAAATCAAGCCAAGTTTTACTGAGTTTCCTCAAAAAACACCGTCCGGTCGCTCGGGGTCAGCTGGCTAACCACACCCCTCCCACAGCACAGGTGCCACCCGTTCACAGAGAAAGGGATCACTGCTGCAAGGCACTGTGGAGCAGTTCTGCCTTTGGAATCGTTTCATCTGGAAATTGTCGTTCCACACGTGATCTGTTTTGTTCCAATGCCTTGTTTGTTTAAGCCCTTCCCTATCCTGCTTCCCCCTCAGTACTGGGTCTCTGTCCAGGGAGAGTTGTTCTCAGCTCCAGACACCATGCCTTATTTGGTGGAGAGTAGCTGCTTGTAAATACCCTGACACTGAAAGAAGATCTGCGGATCATTTGTGTTTTAGTGCTTGTCTAAACGAGCTCTGCTTTTTCTCCACATTTCTAAGAGCTTTCATTTTTTAGTTTCCACCTGAATCTGTCTAATATTGGCCCTGTCTTCATTTTAACTTCGTCCCTCTTTTTGTCAGTTTTGAAAATACTGCCGAAGCCTCTCCGCTTGTCTCTTGTTTGACCCTGAAAGTTACGCAAGGCTGTTTGCACTTCTGTGTCTTCAAAGCATGATTTAATGCGCATTATTTAAGTAGCGTTTAATAGGGGAGCTCAGACTGAAATGCATATCTGTTGGCTGTGGCTCAGAACACCGCATTGACGTTATCTTTGAAACTTAACCCTATTAATTTCAAGAACAGGCTGTACTGCGATCAGTGTGGACCTGAAGGAAATGGCTCCCTAGACAACGAATCCCTTTGTTTCTGCCTAATTTGATGACAAATCCAGCATTTTTTTTTTTTTTTTATTGCTCCTTAGAGACCAAATGAAAGTACAAGAAAACATCTCTTTTATTTGGGGGAGTTTTGGCAGCTGTTGGTAGAATGGATTTGGTAATGCTTTTCCCTTTTACAAAGCTTGTAAAATTGATTATATCATCTGTAATTTTCCAGGTTTATTAAATCAAGGTTTCGTTTTTGTAGCAGTTTTTACTGGCTGATTTCTAACTGCAAGGGTTTCAAAAGCTCAATCGTTAGCAAACGATTGATCAGCAAAACCATTTTTTCTGCGCCAAGCAGTCAGTAAACCCAATAAAAATAATTCATTATGGAAATTCTGCCAAAGAATAACATGTACTGTATTAAAACAGCTGCAAGACACCCATTGTATTGGAACCAGCTGAGGAGCTTCACAATTATTAATTTAGATATTCACAGCTGGGACAATGAATCCGTGTGACAAATACTACATCTCTGCCAGCAGCCCTCCGATCCCTGCTAAGTGTCATGAGCTCACTGGTTTGTACATATCGTATACATTATTAAACAGGATAACATCCATACTTGTGCATTTCCATGCTAAATAAAATAATAGACATCAGCTGTAGTGTTTCCAGTTCAAATAAAGCACCGTGCTTCGATGCCCACTTTCTGGCTGTTTACAGAATCTTGTTCAGCAAAATCCGAGGAAGCTGCTAATTCCCTTTGTTTTGGTTCCTCGATATAGCGGGCAGCCTCCTCAAACAACATGCCACGGAAAATGTGTGCATCTCCATCGAAAGGCAGAGGCAGGGGTTGGGAAATATTCACCCACGCTATATAAACATTTTAGATCTGGTACCAAGATAAGCAAACAAACTGCTGGGCACCTTTTTGCAGTGCAAAAAAAGTTTGGATTGAAATGTAACCTTATCATATCAAATACAGCAATTGTATTAACAAGCCTCTAGGACTGTGCAGTGGTTTGCAGAACGCAAACATGAAAAAAATGAAATGGGCACGCCTAAGCGTCTTTGTGACTGAAGAGCAGTTCTTATTTTCAGCAAAGAGGTTTCGTATTGCACAGCACGGCTGGTGCTTTTGGCTGTGTTTCCCAGCGCTGCTCTTGCAATGCGCTCCCCAGTGCATGTTAACCATGCTCCCCCTGCTTTACCTGTCGCTGATAGTGATGGCTGTGGAGATCGGAGCCTTGGGACAGTCTGGCTGCTGCTGCTGCTGCTGCTGCTGCTTGTGTCTCCAGCTGCTCTGCTGTTACAGGGAGTGGTTGCAGTTCAGCACTTCCCTGTTTAATAAAGCGGGGGCTCTGCCTGCTCTCCACACCGAGGCAACAGGCGGGGTCACAGTGAAGGGTGAGGGAGGGGGGCGGGGTGGTAGAAGCTCTTGCAGAACACACCCACAGCTAGCAGGGAACTTGTGCCACTTTCAGAGTTGTAATTCTGCAAATAAAATACGGTGTTCTGAAGACACGGAGAGAGAAAGTTATTTGACAAAATTATTTTTTTATTTCCCCAACATGAAATTCCCCTGTCAGGACACTGCACTGTCATTGCCTGTCATGTTATTGTTAATAAAACAATGAATAATCCTCTCCCTGCACCGAAACCCTAACCTCATGGTCAGTATCCTATACTGCAGTCATTACACATCTAAAGTAGTTCATGTTTGGCAGTGAAGAAGAGTTTTAAAAAGTAAAGTAACTTTATTTGCAGTCTTGGTGCTGTCTGCTTCCAGGTGCAACGTTCTTGGGGGTCAGATGTTCCCAATAGAGTTCCGATACAAACCAGCCCTGCTCCAATCCCATTGTGATATCGTAATGAGAGAATGTTAGCGCTCTGCTCCCACTGTAGGAATGGATGTTGTTGCAGTCGTTACTAGCTGGCATTGAGAACCACTTGAGGACTGGAACAGATCGCACACTGCATGAAGATCTATGGCGTTGCTGTATAAACTGGAGATTGCCCGCCCCATTGCACACTGTTAATAGACAATTGCAGAATGGATTGCTGTTGTGGGCTGTTAGTCCAGACTGCTTTAATAGACGTGCGACCCCATCCGTTGATGAGGCAGCTTAATGGAGATGCTGTGCAGAGAGTCGTGTCATTTTAACTGGCAGCTGGGTTCAGGGTTCGTTCTCAGGACCGTGTGTTTGCAGCTCCTGCTGGATTGATGGGGCTCGCTTCACCATCCTGACCTATTCAAAGTGTCCAGCTTGGTGATGAGTCACTGCGTGGGCAGTGGAAATGCATTCGCTTCACTGAGGCAGCAGGGGGTTTGTTCCAAGTCTGATGCTTTGTTTCTGATTTGCAAAGCTTTGCCAGTCTAGCCAGACCTAATGAAAGCAGTGTGAAGCACCTAGAAGCTGGTAAACAATGTGTCCGTGCTTTGCTATGTGAATGCCAGTGTGAGACCCACAGGGTGTTATTATATACATATTCAGCCATCATACAAGCCTTTCGTATCAGGTGGCTTTTGTCAGATAGCTTTAATAATTTTCATTTAACTATGGATTCTAAAACATATGAACAGACTCTGTAAAGACAGCAACTTCCTAAATTAAATGTAATGGGGTAAAACGAGTGGGGGGGGGGGGTGTAGACAGTGTAGCGCAGTGTTTGTGTTTCTCTTTCTATTGGGTGTAGTGCTTTCTCACTGAAACATGCCCACTGTAGGCTTTGTGGTTTCTCTCGGTGACGCAGGCTTGAAAAAACGACACTCAGGATTTCAGAAGGGAGGGGCATGTTTGCAAACACTTCTCCTTGTTTGGACAAAAAACATCTGCCTGCCAGTTTCAGGGAACTTGCTGAAGATCCCTGAAAAGGGATAGATGACAAAGACCAATCGCACATCAGACCCAACCACAGCTGAGCCCTGCCAAGTGCTGTGCCATTACAGGGGCTCTGAGATGCGGGAACTTTTTAAGCCTTGAGGCTAATTCTTCATGCCTCTTGTGCCGTCCAGGGAAATCCTAAGCAATTCAAAAAGGAAATGAGATGGGCTAGGAAAGCCAATCATTCTGGCAGAGCACAGCTCCACGCTTCAGAAGGGAAAAGGTCAGATGCATGTCCATGCTGATGAACTGCGGTCCTGCTCGTTCTCCAGTCTGCTTTGGGCACCGAGCGTGTTTTAATACGGCAGTAAACATCAGGGTGTCTGACTGGCTGACTGCACAACCTCGTCCTGCTGATTTATTTATTGACGAGTTGTTTTTCAAAAAGCCCTTTACCTTCTTCACAGCCCGGTGTCTACAGTCTGCTGCCTGAGCCGTGCCCTCTTCTCTCCAGCAGGGGTCAGCAGCGTCTGTAACATTCCCACCTCATTCCTTGTGCTTGTGGTCAAACTGGTTCCCTGAACTCCCTTTCCCAGATTGTTTGGTGGCGATGACACTCGGAGCCCAGCAAGCACAATGCAGCAGAGCTCTGTGGGGGCTGTTCTCTGTTGGAAGCAGTTGATTAAGACTTCACTTCCTTACATGGTTCTTGCTCTGATGAGGAGGAGGTGGGTGGGCAGCAGTGAGGGATTGTTCACATACTGCAGGGAGGAGCTGTCAGGGGTGACAGCGTTCAGAGACTCTCTCAGTAAAGAAGCAGTTGAATTCTGTACCATCCTGGGATCGAAACTGGTCCAGCCAATTGGCTAGGGGCCCATCCCAGGAGAACTTAACTGACTGGGCCCTCCTTCTTTTATAAAACTAGTATTGAACTTCCTGGAGCATTCATGAAACTGTTACTTCAAGCAGCGAAGCTGCCTCTGGGTAGTTTTATATTCCTCATACTGTTACAGCTGTTTTAGTTTTTAAAGCAAACCCTCATTGTGGCGATAGTTCAGTCTCTGGGTATCTCTGTGCTTCCACCTATACTGTACTTCATATATAGTAGACTCTGATTCCACCTATACTGTACTTCATATATAGTAGTCTCTGATTGCACCTATACTGTACTTCATATATAGTAGACTCTGATATTGGTGTGGCACAGCCAGTAGTGTGTTGTTGTATTAGAATGTGTGTCTATCATTAAAAGGAGCGATGCTGTTTCAATGTGTCTTATTTAGCTGTGCTGTCTATTGTAAAACATGAGGGGCCTGTGTAAAGAGGTGTGCAACACTGCCCCCATGTGGCAATCTTATTACCAGGCTTTTAGATGCAGTGTTAAACCCCGCCTCTTAGCTCCCGGCCTTTCTTAATCAGCGAGGATGCGTTTGACACACCAGTCTTTGAGATGATGACGTCAGAGGTATTTAAAGAGGGAGTCTCATTCACATTTAAATCCGTATTATTATTATTATTATTATTATTATTATTATTATTATTATATTATTATTATTATTATTATATACCATGATGAACGATCATTTTCCTGTAAGCGTCAGTGTTTTACAGTCTTATTATACAGGGCTGTGAAGGGCGCAAGGCTGGAAGGTGTTTTAATAGTTATTTGAAGTTAAATAGTTATTTGAAGAGTACAGTCGACACTGTGAAGAGGGCAGCTGAGCGAGTTTCTGTGGCGGCTGGGTGATTAATGAGGGCTCCAGTTATTCCCCTTGCAGCTGCGCCCCTCTGCATTGTTCCTGCTCTGCTGAGCGCAGAAGGTGTGCGTGTGTGCAGGGGCGCTTTTTAATTTGGGTACAGCGATGGTAGACCCTGTGTTTATGCTTGTGGGTGCAGCGGTGTTGTTTTAAATACCTCTTGAAGTACAGCACAATGATCTCAATCTCACAGCTTGCAAGCAGTCTACCAGGCACAGCACAAGTTTTGTGATTTTTTTTTTTTTGATATCAGATCTTGCTTTGTTTTTTCCATATCGTTTTGAACTGCTTAAAATACTTTGTCGAAATCCAGTCCCTTTTCTAATCTAGTACGTGCAAGCGTGTGTACAGTCTAATGAACAGAATCAACTCTGTATTCACTTGGTGTGTGACTGTGCATGCAGCATTATACCAAGAACCCCTTCCAGCACAATTACAACCAATGTAAAAAGAGTGCAAGCACTGGTGCAAACACATGCAGCCTCTGTGCTGCTGGAGAACCCTCTCTCTCAGATGAGCACATATGTCTCAATATACAGCA